>NW_026067917.1:14065318-14074951 GCF_014885135.2 Alexandromys fortis
GGAAGGAAGGAAGGAAGGAAGGAAGGAAGGAAGGAAGGAAGGAAGGAAGGAAGGAAAGTTTCGCTACAGCCATGGCTAGCCTGGAACTTGCTATGTACATTCGGGGCGACCTCGAACTCACAGAGCTCTGCTCACCTCTGCCTCCCAAGTGCTGAATTCAAGTATTTACCACCACACTGCTTCCTTGACAATTAGTTAGTGATGTCTAAACAGAATGCATCCAGGAGGTGAACTGTCACGTCCCAGCTCCCAAAGGCTGAGAAGACTGCCAAGTGGCAAGATCTTCACAGACCTTTGATCTTAATGTACAAATGAGCCTGCTTTAAACACAGCAGGTAAGCTGTTTCTAAACAGCCATTACCAGCTGTTACAGTCAGACCAGGCTCCTGGAGGTGGTGGCGCTGGTCCAAGGTATTGGGAGCTCCCTGGGCTCTGAGAGCAATTGATGGGCATCTCTGAAACCAGCCTGGCAACTAGGCTAATAACAGGCATGGTTTTGATGTCTCGCATGCACGACAGTTTCTCCCAGCTTCCCTGGTGCATACTTACCCTCCCAGGCAGGTCATTAGATCCACAGCCATCTCCAGTGACTAATCCGGCCCTGATCTAGTTCTGATTTGGCCTCCTAGATTCAGTCCACCCAGAGTGTACCTCACCATGGCCAGAGTGGGGTGAGCACCTAGTGACAGACTTTGTTTTCAGAGTTCACTCTTTTATTTTTAAGTTTACAAAGTAAATCACACTTATTGCATCCTCAGTCTCTTCATTACTGAGTGGTTCCAAAGCTGGGATAGGTTCCAAATTCCACCGTGTCCCCGGGATAACCGAGTCTCAAAGCAAGTACTCAGACAGCCGCGAAAACATCTCTATCTCTTCATGAGAAACTGGCCACTGTCACTCCAGAGAGCCTCTGACACTTAGGAGCCTAGGAAACCTGCTCTTTCTCTGGAGTGGAGACTGCTTCTGCCCTTAGGGGAGCAGCGTCCCCACTCCTCTCCGGAAATAGAAAATTCACCAAAGGCTCAGTGTGGTGGCCCAGAGCCCAGGGATTGGAAGACACAAGAATCTCTGGCAGCAGCAGCTCATTAACCTTGCCCTCCTATTTCAGAATCAAAGACGCGCATCAAAAGGTTTTGTACACACGGAATGGCCAGCTCCTGGTGGGAGACCCTGATTCAGAGAACTGCAGTGCAGGTGAGCATGGGGTGGGGGTGGGGGGGGCTCTCTCCCGGGACCCGTCCAATCTCCGCGTTACAGGCCCTTGATTCTTTTCCTCTCTCACGTCTTTAGAGATATGAGAATGCTGCCCCCGTGATAATGAGAAGAGGTGAAGGGCAGCTTCAGCCTGCCCTGGGGAGTTCTACTCACCCTGCAGTCTCCATACAGAATCAGGCCAGGTGTGCCCAGGCACAGCTGCTCCTTGCTGAGCCATAGCTTGCTAAAAAAAAAAAAAAAAAAAAAAAACCTACTTCCACCTGGGGTCCCCTTACTGCCTGACTCGAATTCTGTCTTACCCCCTAGAGAAGATCTGTATCCTTCCTAACCGAGGCCTGGACCGCTCCAAGGTGCCCATCTTCCTGGGGATCCAGGGAGGAAGTTGCTGCCTGGCATGTGTTGAGACAAGAGAGGGGCCTTCCCTGAAGCTGGAGGTGAGAGACCCCTCCTTATCCTGAAGGACACGATCAGCCTTGCCCAGGATGTCAGATTGCAAATGCATCTTTGCACCCGAACGTCCCCTCTCTAGCCCCCTATCTCTCCAGTAAGGAAATTCTCACCTTTTGGGATCTACAGAAGGAACGTCCCTGGGTCAAACTTTCCTATTGAGTCCTTTGGCCAAGTTTCTGAGGCATCAAGGGCTGACATCCAATCAGAAACACCTCATCTCATAGCTGTCTCTCTTTTCCCCACAGGATGTGAGCATCGAGGACCTATACAAAGGTGGCGAACAAACCACCCGCTTCACCTTCTTCCAGAGAAGCTTGGGCTCTGCGTTCAGGCTCGAGGCTGCTGCTTTCCCTGGCTGGTTCCTCTGTGGCCCCGCTGAGCCCCAGCAGCCAGTGCAGCTTACCAAAGAGACTGACCCCTCTACCCGTACTGAGTTCTACTTTGAACAGAGTCGGTAAGGAGGCGCCGGACTGCGGTCCAACCCAGCGCCCACAAACGGAGCCCTTTCTTCAGAGTCTGTGGAAGGCAGAACGATCGTCTACAAAGACGTCTACGTCTTAATCCCCAGAATCTGTAAGGGATGTTACATTAAAAAGCAAAAAGGGGCTTTTCCTCCATGGTTCATCTGGGCCCAATGAAATCATATGAGGCCTCATGAGAAGGAAGGAGTCGGAGAGAGACTACAGTAAACTTTGCTGTTAAATTTGAGGACAGAGTAGGGACCTGTGATGATGAATGAGAGCGATTTCTAGAAACTGGAGAAGGCAAGAAAGCTCCTGACACGGATTTCAGATTTTTCTGGCCTCCAGAACTGTAATATAATATACTATCATTGTTTCGAGCCACCAAGTTTGCCATGATTTATTGACAGAGGCATAGTAAGACTTGTGTTTCACACACAATTTAAGGGGCAAAGGTGCCTGGTGGTTTCTTGGAAAGACGCCCACAGATTTTCTTGGATGTTGAGTCCAGGGTCCAGTGGAGCCCCTGTCTCAAGGGGAGGTCACACCCCAGAAAAATCAAGTTGGACTCTTCTGAGCTTTTAGAGTTGCACCCTTTGTCCAAGGGCCTCAGCAATTTTTCATTTCATAGAAACTCTGTGTCCCTGCTCTAGTATGACGTTATCCTGTCCCCCCCGTGTCCCTGACCCAACACGACTGTATCCGGCCTGTACTATGCCAGCTCAGTGACAGGTGAGCTGCTGGCCCTCTTCCGTGTCACCAGTGTCTAGAGCAATGTGCTGGAACACAAAAGGTATTGGACGCAAATTCTTGACTGGGAAGATGAACATGAGGTTCTGGGTAGACACTCAGGATATGACCTGAGGTGAGAGCAGTGCCAGGCAGACTGGGGAGGAGAGCTGCCCAGGAAGCGCAGGGCTGTACAAAGGGACATCCAACCCTGGACTCAAAGAAAAAAAAAAAAAACTTCCTGTCGGTGAACGGGGGAGGGGGGCCAAGCACTCTATGTAGAACCAACAATTCAGGAAGAGGTGATGGAGGAGAGCCCCGGGCACGTCTGGGGCATGGTGTGTCATCCATGTGGCTGGAACCCAAGGCTTGCGGTTGAGGAGTTGCTGAAAATTAAAGCAGGAAGATGGGTGGGGTCCGATTGCAAATGGCTCGCCAAGGAGTTTGGGCCCTATCTGGGAGCGCCAGAGGTATCATCTGGTATTGCAAGCAGGGCCCCTGTGATCATTCCTGAGCTGACCTAGATGCCACCGGAGCCTCCACTCAGCCCTGCATCCTCACCACGCACTCGGGTACCTTCAGAGGTCATTTCTGTGCTCTGGCTCCCCGGTAGCCTGATCCTGTGTCACCCTCCCACAATGGCATATCTATCTCCTTCGGCTACGAGCTAGGAGATAAACTTGGGCACATAAGTTTAGGCATGTTGGAGTTTATCTGAGTGATTCATGAGTCAGGCAGCACCAATGACGAGTTGTTCAGGGCTTTACCAAGGGGGGCTTACTGGAGGGTGGGGAGAATATTTTCAGAAGGCGTTCTCGAAACAAGGGGAAGAAAAATTTGATTGCTTAAAGTGGAAAGTCCCAGCTTAAATGTTAGTCAGGAGTTTCTAATTGTTTGAGCTGCTAATTAGAGGTTAGTTGGCAGTTTCTGTTTAGTTAATCTAAGTTTCATTTTCTTAGACTATGCCCATTCTCCAAGCTGCCCCTTGGTGTGATGAAGTAGGAACTCAAGATTTAGAATAGCCCTGGTTAATCATTTGGAGAATGATCCCTCCTTTTTGTTGGCCTCCTCTTGCGATCTGTGCCCATGGGACACCAAGGCACATCAGCAGCCCCAGCAGAATCACATTCTCTGCACAGACAAAAAAAAATTTCAGTATCTGGTATTTGCTAAGTTTACATTAGGTGCTGGGGACCCAAAGATCTTGAAGGCATGACCTCTGCCCTTCAAGGACACACGGTGTAGAGGAAGGAGACCTGGCACTATAAAAAGCAGATGCCTTGCCTCAGATTGGGCAGGCCTGGGGCTGAGAGCTTAGTTTAGTGGCAGATCACTTGCCTGACAGGTCCAGAGCTAGGAAGCACACACACACACACACACACACACACATACACACACTGGGGACGGGTGCGATGACTTAGCTGGAAAAGGCATTTTTACTCAAGAGCCTGATGATCTGAGTTTGATTTTTGGAACACGTATGATGGAAGGAGATAACCAACTTCCAGAAGGTGTCTTCTGACCTCCACATGTGGGCCATGGTGCATCCCCTACAGCCACCCCCAATACACCAAGATAAATAAATAAATAAATAAATCAGAAAAATCCAGAAAAACGCTCGTGCTGCAGAGCTCCGGTAGAATTAGTGGCAGGCTGGCTATTATGGCATTGTCTGCATTGGGTTTCCCTAGGAGAGGTTTGGTCAGCGAGAGACATAACAAGTATACGAGACACTTGTATTGAGTTGTCCTCTTTACAACTCCGAAACCTGGACAATGAGACGCGCCTCAGAAAAGCAACTGAATGTGTTTGAGATAGCGTGTCTCGGGAGGATTCTAGGTGTCACGTGAAGAGACAGGCTATGCAATGATGACATTAAGAAACATCTCCAACTGCAGAAGGGAGTAAACTACAGGATTTGGCAATGGCGCTTGGATACTTTGGCCATGTTATGAGAAAGAATGACGGAAGATACCCAAAGATAGCATTGCTTGGAGAAGTGCACGGGATAAGGCAAAGAAGAAGGCCCCCCCCCAAAAAAATCGCTGGATAGAGCATAAAGAAAGACTGGAACCTTGGGTATGACAATAACACAAGCATCTAGGACTGCCCAGGATCGGAACCACTGGAGAACTGCCATAAACGGGCTGCCCATGCACGCTTAAGCATTACTTGGCATGAGTGATAATGAATGATGATGATGTGGTATTGGGGGATCAAAAATCAAAAACAGAAGGAGCTACTACTCACAAATACACTTCAGGAACTGCAGGGAGACTTTTCTGTCATAGCCCAAGACTCGTACTTAAGTTCCTTCTCCTCCCTAGAAAACCATGTCATCTTCTCAACCAGGCCACAGATGTTCTAATTATGTAGATGTGTGGGAGAGGCAGCCTTGAGATCTTATCAGCTATCCTACATCTCAGAACGGTGGGTGTGGGGACAGGACAAGCGACTGGTACACAGTGTGAAGATCTCGCAGGTTGCACTCAGGATCTCGGTGGGTGGGCAAGAAACGTGTGTATGGTGTGCTCTGTGTGCACGCACACACGCACACACGAGTACCCTGGTGTTCATGCTGTGTGTGTCTGCCGTGGAATTCATTTAGGGGATTTGTTCCAAGAGGTTCTAGAACAGATTTAGCCTAGAGGGCAATATGTTCAAAGTCCTCTAAATCATTCAAACCGAGATTCAGATGTTACGTTGACTGATTTTTTTTTTTTTGGACCAGATTCTTTTTTTTTTTTTTAATTTATTTATTACGCATATGGCGTTCTGCCTGCATATACACCTACAGGACAGAAGAGGGCACCAGATCTCATAGATGGTTGTGTGCCACCATGTGGTTGCTGGGACTTGAACTCAGGACCTCTGGAAGAGCAGTCAGTGCTCTTAACCTCTGAGCCATCTCTCCAGCCCTTTGGAACAGATTCTTATTTTAAGATAGCAACTTGAGCATCACTGTCGACCCAATGAAGAACTGCACAAAGCACACGCAAAACATCCCCGGATACATGACACATGTTAGTTCAAGTGAAGGCAATCCCGGTTGGGGGGGGGGGTAGGTAAAGGAAAGTTAATAAAGCTTTAATGGACATCATGTTATCCTGGGTATCAGCTAGCAAAAATCAAAAAGTTGATGCCTTTGCATTTGGATTATTTGACAGCATTTCAACTTGGATCTCACATTTACATACATAAATAGTTTACTGTGATTCTTTCTGAACAAAAGTCTACCTCTTAGAAAAAATCCAGTCTCATATCTAGCTACCAAGGTGCCAATTCCCAAGCCTAAGATGGGGAACTTGCAATGTACCATTTGGACTGCAGGTGGCGACAGAGTTCAGCTTTGTGAGGTTGTCAGCCCTGGTGAGCATTTTCACTAAATTTAATTAGAATGCTTCTTATTGCCTGTCTGCCTGTCTCTGTGTGTGCCCATTTCTGCCTCACTTTCAAATAGGAAGTGTAGCTCTGCATCACTGAAGAAGCTTTGCCTTACTGTTTCTGCTATTAAAAAGTTTCACAGCACTCCCGTGACAAGAGACCATCAGCCCTGTTCTCTGGAAGCCTGGAGCCAAGTGTGTGCGCGCGCGTGTGTGTGTGCATATGTGCGTGTGTGTGTGTGTGTCTGTGTGTGTGTCTGTGTGTCTGTGTTGTGTGTGGCTGTGTGTGTCGTGGCTGTGTGTGTCGTGGCTGTGTGAGTCTGTGTCTCTGTGTGTGCCTGTATCTATGTGTGTATGTCTGTGTACATGTGCATCTATGCGTGTGTCTATGTGTGCACGCATGCATGCTCAATATTAAAATACACATTTACTCTTAGTTCACTCAATACTTTTTTGGCACAGATGTCCTCAGACAACACATATGTCTTCTTTCCTGGTGTCTTACCATGCTACAATGAATGCTTCGTCCACACACTCATCCCTTCCAACTCTCTTGAGACAATCTTGCCCAGGCTCTGGTAATAGAATTGTGTGACTAAGAAGGCTTGGAACCTTGCTTTTCAGGGGAGGTTCTTCTACTTTGGAATATGTAGACAGACATTTATCATAGCCACAGCACATGGACTACTACTACCCATATTAGCCTGTCCACATAGATGACTGCAGACTCAAGTGTCTAGCTATGTATTTTCCAAACTGGTTTTAGGGAATCCCACACTGAAGGATCGTGCGCATCTGGGAAAAAATGGGCTATCTGTGATCTTTCTTGCATGCTCTTTTCTGTTCCACTCTGCTTCAACCGCGGCGGCTGTTGCACTGTTCTCCGACACGTACACCAGATGCTATGGTGTTACAGGTGTGTATCTGAGTCCAGAGGGCACCTGCTGAGATTTCCAAGCTTCCACAGCATGAAATGAAGAGCTGGACTTGGGATACACAGATAGTGATAGAAAAGGAAGCAGTGTATTAAGAAAACACATTCCTGAGACTGGACGTCGCCTGAACCAGGACTTGCACTCAGAAGCTCCTGACCACAGCACCCTAATCCTTTATGTGTTACTTAATAGCACCCAGTTTTCCCACACTCAGAAATCAAAGGTCTTTTTTGAACACGTTCAGTGTTGCTCCATGTAGTCCGTTTAGGAGGGATTTCCCTGCTTCTGCTGCCAACCGACTTCTTTGACACATTAATCATCATGTCTCTCTGTATCCTGCTCTCTTGACCCAATTCCAACCCAAGAGCTGTAGCCCAGAAATCTTTTGGGGGTGCTTGGATGATAAGAATCAGTCTACTATAATTTTGTCTCTGCAGAAGAAAGACACAGACTCTGCCTGAGGGCAGCCGTTTAACTCTCTCCATCCTTCCCTGATGACTGGAGAGGAGGGTTTGGACCACATGCAGCAGAAGCTGCATCATAAAGAACTAGTTTAAAGCTATCATATCTTGGAAGACACAAATTTTATAAGATTAATGGTACAAGTCCTACGTAAGAGTTAAGATAGCTACGCCAATCGATGTCCCCTGAAAGGACAAGACTCAGGGAAGCCACGGCCGTACTTGTTCCAGAAGAGCCCTCTTTGGGTAGGTTATTCCTGGGGGCATGTTCCCTTTGACTATTGACAAAAATACACCGATGATTGAGAATGTGGAAAAATCCCAAAGTGCAGGTTTTTTAAAAAAGGAATCTAATGGTAGAATAGATCAAAAGGAAGCTAGTGTGGGATAGTAAGAGTACCAACAGTACCAATATGACAGGGGTGTCCCCTCTGTGTGCTGTGAGCACCATTAATGTATAAAGAAACTGCCTTGGCCTGTTGATAGGGCAGAACTTAGGTAGGCGAGGAGGAAGGAACTGAATGCTGGGAGAAAGAAGGGCGGAGCCAGGAGACGCCATGGGATGTGCTGGAACTTTGCTGGTAGGCCATAGGTTAAATTAAGATGTAAGAGTTAGCCAATAAAAAGTTAGAGCTAATGGGCCAACAGTGTTTTAAATTACAGTTTCTGTGTGATTATTTTGAGTCTAAGATAGCTGGGCAGCCAGGAACCAAACAAGGGGCTCTTCTACACCTCACAACACAAAGCAAGTTTGCAGCTACTTGCTTAAAAAAAGATCACAACTTTGTATTTAAGAAGCTAAGATATCCTTTCTGTTTGAAAAGAATCTTGAAGTCTTTTAGCATTTTAGCTGTAGGTGCAAGGGGCCTTGTCCTTAAGGTGTTCCTGAGGCTGTGGAGACACAAGAAGGTAAAGAACTCAGAGAGAAACTATTGAGTTCTTTTAGTCTGAGTAGGATGCGTCCTTAACGACCATGACAAGATAAACATCAGAAAACATTTATATTCTTGACAAGAGTCAACTATCAGAGCTGCCTTAGCTACTACAGTTTAGAAGCATCTTAGATATTCACTTGCTACAAATTTTAGGTAGTGAGGTAAGTGCTAGGTCTAAGAGTTTTGGCACTCCCAGTGAGGCGGGTCCTCCCCCCATCATCCTTTGCTTTGGTACTATCTGTGGGGCAATCCCCAAGGCTGGGACTGGCAGCAATAGCTCCTTCGGCTTTGGGGCATTTCCACTAACTCTGGTTACTACAAGTTCCTGAGTCACCAATTAAGCCTGATAGAGAACAAAGCCCTGATATTGGGAAAGAAATCACACTAGGGGGTCGGGGGAGCTTTTATTAGGGCACCATGTGTGTCACTGATCTTTGAGGGAAGCCCAGCCTCTTTTCAAGCAATAGGACACCTTTCTTTGCACAAAATGAAAAGATTTTCCCTAGTTCCCTACTGAACCCTGCTTTCCCATAGCTGTGCCAGGTATTGCCCCTGTATAATAGTTTTTCCAGCCTGGGGCTTGCTTAAGGTAGTAAGGGTTTATCTGTCTATGGAACTATTTTATTCCCTGGACAAAGCTATCAATTGAGCCTGTAACTTGCTTTCTCTGGACCTTAACTGTCTTTATTGTCTTTCTGTTGTTTGAAACCCCAAACACCAAATTTATTTATTTATTTGTTTTAGATCTACTTTCTTTGTTTTGTGTGTGTGTTCCCATCCACCCATACATATTCCTATCTTTCTGTCTGTCTCTCTGTGGGCATGAGTATTTCAGTTCAGGTACCTGTAACGGCCAGAAGAGGGTTTCAGATTCCCTAGGGCTAGAGTTACAGGCGGTTATGTACTGCACAGTATAAGAACGGAACTGAACCCAGTCTCTCTGCCAGAGCAGTATGCATTTCTGGCTGTGCACTGCCCACTGTAAGAACAGAACGGAACCCAGATCTAGGACAGTGATCTGAGTCTCCCCTAAATAAATAACCCTTTATTATACGTAATTCTGA
>NW_026067917.1:14082120-14132120 GCF_014885135.2 Alexandromys fortis
CTCAATACTTTTTTGGCACAGATGTCCTCAGACAACACATATGTCTTCTTTCCTGGTGTCTTACCATGCTACAATGAATGCTTCGTCCACACACTCATCCCTTCCAACTCTCTTGAGACAATCTTGCCCAGGCTCTGGTAATAGAATTGTGTGACGAAGAAGGCTTGGAACCTTGCTTTTCAGGGGAGGTTCTTCTACTTTGGAATATGTAGACGGACATTTATCATAGCCACAGCACATGGACTACTACTACCCATATTAGCCTGTCCACATAGATGACTGCAGACTCAAGTGTCTAGCTATGTATTTTCCAAACTGGTTTTAGGGAATCCCACACTGAAGGATCGTGCGCATCTGGGAAAAAATGGGCTATCTGTGATCTTTCTTGCATGCTCTTTTCTGTTCCACTCTGCTTCAACCGCGGCGGCTGTTGCACTGTTCTCCGACACGTACACCAGATGCTATGGTGTTACAGGTGTGTATCTGAGTCCAGAGGGCACCTGCTGAGATTTCCAAGCTTCCACAGCATGAAATGAAGAGCTGGACTTGGGATACACAGATAGTGATAGAAAAGGAAGCAGTGTATTAAGAAAACACATTCCTGAGACTGGACGTCACCTGGACCAGGACTTGCACTCAGAAGCTCCTGACCACAGCACCCTAATCCTTTATGTGTTACTTAATAGCACCCAGTTTTCCCACACTCAGAAATCAAAGGTCTTTTTTGAACACGTTCAGTGTTGCTCCATGTAGTCCGTTTAGGAGGGATTTCCCTGCTTCTGCTGCCAACCGACTTCTTTGACACATTAATCATCATGTCTCTCTGTATCCTGCTCTCTTGACCCAATTCCAACCCAAGAGCTGTAGCCCAGAAATCTTTTGGGGGTGCTTGGATGATAAGAATCAGTCTACTATAATTTTGTCTCTGCAGAAGAAAGACACAGACTCTGCCTGAGGGCAGCCGTTTAACTCTCTCCATCCTTCCCTGATGACTGGAGAGGAGGGTTTGGACCACATGCAGCAGAAGCTGCATCATAAAGAACTAGTTTAAAGCTATCATATCTTGGAAGACACAAATTTTATAAGATTAATGGTACAAGTCCTACGTAAGAGTTAAGATAGCTACGCCAATCGATGTCCCCTGAAAGGACAAGACTCAGGGAAGCCACGGCCGTACTTGTTCCAGAAGAGCCCTCTTTGGGTAGGTTATTCCTGGGGGCATGTTCCCTTTGACTATTGACAAAAATACACCGATGATTGAGAATGTGGAAAAATCCCAAAGTGCAGGTTTTTTAAAAAAGGAATCTAATGGTAGAATAGATCAAAAGGAAGCTAGTGTGGGATAGTAAGAGTACCAACAGTACCAATATGACAGGGGTGTCCCCTCTGTGTGCTGTGAGCACCATTAATGTATAAAGAAACTGCCTTGGCCTGTTGATAGGGCAGAACTTAGGTAGGCGAGGAGGAAGGAACTGAATGCTGGGAGAAAGAAGGGCGGAGCCAGGAGACGCCATGGGATGTGCTGGAACTTTGCTGGTAGGCCATGGGTTAAATTAAGATGTAAGAGTTAGCCAATAAAAAGTTAGAGCTAATGGGCCAACAGTGTTTTAAATTACAGTTTCTGTGTGATTATTTTGAGTCTAAGATAGCTGGGCAGCCAGGAACAAAACAAGGGGCTCTTCTACACCTCACAACACAAAGCAAGTTTGCAGCTACTTGCTTAAAAAAAGATCACAACTTTGTATTTAAGAAGCTAAGATATCCTTTCTGTTTGAAAAGAATCTTGAAGTCTTTTAGCATTTTAGCTGTAGGTGCAAGGGGCCTTGTCCTTAAGGTGTTCCTGAGGCTGTGGAGACACAAGAAGGTAAAGAACTCAGAGAGAAACTATTGAGTTCTTTTAGTCTGAGTAGGATGCGTCCTTAACGACCATGACAAGATAAACATCAGAAAACATTTATATTCTTGACAAGAGTCAACTATCAGAGCTGCCTTAGCTACTACAGTTTAGAAGCATCTTAGATATTCACTTGCTACAAATTTTAGGTAGTGAGGTAAGTGCTAGGTCTAAGAGTTTTGGCACTCCCAGTGAGGCGGGTCCTCCCCCCATCATCCTTTGCTTTGGTACTATCTGTGGGGCAATCCCCAAGGCTGGGACTGGCAGCAATAGCTCCTTCGGCTTTGGGGCATTTCCACTAACTCTGGTTACTACAAGTTCCTGAGTCACCAATTAAGCCTGATAGAGAACAAAGCCCTGATATTGGGAAAGAAATCACACTAGGGGGTCGGGGGAGCTTTTATTAGGGCACCATGTGTGTCACTGATCTTTGAGGGAAGCCCAGCCTCTTTTCAAGCAATAGGACACCTTTCTTTGCACAAAATGAAAAGATTTTCCCTAGTTCCCTACTGAACCCTGCTTTCCCATAGCTGTGCCAGGTATTGCCCCTGTATAATAGTTTTTCCAGCCTGGGGCTTGCTTAAGGTAGTAAGGGTTTATCTGTCTATGGAACTATTTTATTCCCTGGACAAAGCTATCAATTGAGCCTGTAACTTGCTTTCTCTGGACCTTAACTGTCTTTATTGTCTTTCTGTTGTTTGAAACCCCAAACACCAAATTTATTTATTTATTTGTTTTAGATCTACTTTCTTTGTTTTGTGTGTGTGTTCCCATCCACCCATACATATTCCTATCTTTCTGTCTGTCTCTCTGTGGGCATGAGTATTTCAGTTCAGGTACCTGTAACGGCCAGAAGAGGGTTTCAGATTCCCTAGGGCTAGAGTTACAGGAGGTTATGTACTGCACAGTATAAGAACGGAACTGAACCCAGTCTCTCTGCCAGAGCAGTATGCATTTCTGGCTGTGCACTGCCCACTGTAAGAACAGAACGGAACCCAGATCTAGGACAGTGATCTGAGTCTCCCCTAAATAAATAACCCTTTATTATACGTAATTCTGAACTAGTGTGGGATTATTTTGTTATCTTCTGCCATCACCAGGCACTCTGCCAGCAGGGTATATTTCCAGCTGTGCACTGCCAACTGTAAGAACAGAACTGAACCCATCTCTCTGTGAATTTCCAGCTGTGCACTGCGCACTGTAAATAATGGCACTGAACTCGGTCTCTCTGCAAGAGCATTTTCAGCCTCTTAGTCATATCTCCAGCACCCCAAAACCAACTTTAAAACTTTACTTGAATTATCTAGATCTTATTATCTCTTCCTATAATTTTCTCCAAGCAACAGGGACTTCTTCAGACTACTTGATGACGTAGAACTTAGACAATGATCAATCAGATAATAGCTCGACTGTAATGCTCAATTGTATACGCTTTTGTCCTCTACTCTGAAATTTTAGTTATGTTGTGAATTAAAAGATTAAAAGGAATTTGGGTTAACATGTAGAGAAAATACATAAACATTAGGTACACATAAAGATAGGTTTTTAAAAATAACGTTTTTGTGACTTTCATTTAGATTTATCCTTTATTTTTAAATTAGAATGTTGATCTGATTATTTCATGAGTAACAACAAGCAATCTTTTTTTTTTTCAAAACAAAACATTCACTTTAATTCTTGGGTAGTCTGACACTCAGAGGGGCTTGTCAGTGCTGCACACTTTTGACTGTGCTGTCCTGGAGATAACTTCTCTTTAAGCCTCTTTCCTTCCCAGCCTTATGCTATGGAAGAGGGCTATACCTGCGTAAGTACAGTATCTCTATTTTTTAAGATTTTTTTTTTATTATTGAGCTCTACATTTTTCCCTGCTCCCCTCCCTGCCTCTCCCCTCCCCTCTTCCCCAAGGTCCCCATACTCCCAATTTACTCAGGAGATCTTGTCTTTTTATACTTTGTACTTCCCATGTAGATTATTAGATCTATGTCTCTCTTAGTGTCCACATTGTTGTCTAAGTTCTCTGTGATTGTGGTTTGTGGGCTGACTTTCTTTGCTTTATGTTTAAGAACCACCTATGAGTGAGTACATGTGATAATTGTCTTACTGTGTCTGGGTTACTTCACTCAAAATAATGTTTTCTAGCTCCATCCATTTTCCTGCAAAATTCAAAATGTTGTTTTTTTTCTACTGTGTAGTACTCCATTGTGTAAAAGAAAAATGTGGTACATTTGCACTAAACAGTCTTTAATGCCAAATCTATATTTGCAAGGACATAGCTCTTAAAATAAAGTAAAAAACTTTATCTCTCAAAGACATTGAACCAAGCCTGACCAGTAACAAAATTCTAAACAGACTGAGCAAGTATCAACAGTTTGTTGTTGTTGATGATGTTTTCATTACATTTCTTTATTTGGTGTGTGTGTGTGTGTGTGTGTGTGTGTGTGTGTGTGTGTGTGTGTATACATGCATTTACGCCATAGTCTCTGTGTGTGTGTCTCTCTGTGTCTCTCTGTCTCTGTCTCTCTGTCTCTCTCTCTCTCTGTGGGTGGGTGGGACAGAGGACAGTTTGTGAGATTTGGTTCTCTCATTTCTCAATGTAGATCCTAGGGATCTCATTTCTCAATGTAGATTCTAGTTTTAGATTGTCAAATCTGGTTACAAATAACATAAAATATCTCAGAGTAACTCTAACCAAACAAGTGTATGAAAAGTGTATGAGTGTATGAGAAGTGTATGAGAAGAACTTTAAATCTTTGAAGTCAGAAATTGAAGAAGACACCAGAAAATGGAAAGATCTCCCATGTTCTTGGGAAGGTAGAATTAACACAGTAAAAATAGCAATCTTACCAAAAGCAATCTACAGACTCAATGTCCAGCAAAATCCCAGCAAGATTCTTCACAAACCTCAAAAGAATAATATCAACTACATATGGAAAAGCAAAAAACTCAGGATAGCCCAAACAATCCTGTACAATAAAATAACTTCTGGAAGCATCAAAATGCCTGACTTCAAACTCTACTACAGAGCTACAGTACTGAAAACAGCCTGGTATTGGCATAAGAACAGACAGGAGGCCCAATGGAACCAAATAGAAGACCCAGATATCAGTTCACATACCTATGAACACCTGATTTTTGACAAAGAAGCAAAAAATGTAAAATGAAAAAAAGAAAGTATATTCAACAAATGGTGCTGGCTTAACTGGATATCAACATGTAGAAGAATGAAAATAGATCCACACCTATCTCCATTCACAAAACTCAAGTCCAAATGGATCAAAGACCTCAACATAAAGCCAGCCACACTAAACCTCATAGAAGAGAAAGTGGGAAGTACACTTGAACGCATTGGCACAGGAGACCACTTCCTAAATATAACCCCAGTAGCACAGACACTGAGAGAAACAATTAATAAATGGGACCTCTTAAAACTGAGAAGCTTCTGTAAAGTAAAGGACACAGTCAAAAAGACAAAATAGAAGGTCTACAGATATTCACCAACCCCACATCAGACAGAGGGCTGATCTCCAAAATATACAAAGAACTTGTGGAAATATTTTTGTTAACATAATGTATTTTATGTCTTTTTATTTTTTGCTACCCTTGACTATTAACCTTAAAAGTTTTTCCAGAACCTGATTTGAAAGGAAATCCTTACCAAAATTTGTAGTTAATGTTAAATTTCATAGTTTAATAACTCTATTGAGTCTTACTTTTTAAAAACAAGTAACATTTTAAGGTTTTATGAAATATTTAAGAAATCCAAAAATACCATTCTGTGGAGTTAGAGTGCCTAAGTTTATACAGCAGCATGTATTTATAAGCCTTTTTAAGAGTCCCAACACACACACACACACACTCATGTTTTTTAAACATAATTTCTTGTTGATTCTTTGAGAATTTCACATCATGCACCCCAATCCCACTCACCTCCAAATCCATCTATATCTGCCCCTCACCCTGTAACATGATCCCCGAACTTAATTAAAAACAAAATAAACAAATAAACAAACAAAAAACCCTCACTCCTCTGTCTTTGCAACACCTCTTCATTCATCCTGGTGGCACCGGAAGCCGTGGTGTATCACACAGTGTACACTTCCATCAATCAGCCAGTTGTATGTATACCCAGTCAGCCCCACAGGCACCAAGTTCATTGCAGTGAGTCATCGGTCTGGTTCAAGGCGTCTGGCCTCTGGTACACCATCACTGGACCCGCACAGAAACTCCTTGAATATCCTCTTGGTGCCCCGAGTCGTGTAGATCCTGCGGTTGTGTCTCCACAGGACCAGCCCCTTCACGCTCTCCAGCCAGTCATTTTCTTTTAAATCAGGCATGCCAAAATATTTTTGAGTCTACAATAAAAAACCATGTGCTTGGTTTCTCTGTGATTTGGGGGAATTCCAGGAGCAGACTGACCTCTGTTCCACGTTGTTTTAACATTAATGACATATAAACAATTACACGAGTACACAGGACACAATTACGTTAACAACATGAAAGGAGGTTGGGTTGGAAATCCGTAAGGCTGCCGTCAGCTTTTGTGGCTGCAAGTCTGTTTCCCTGGGCACCTTTACTTCTGTGAGATGTTCCCACCAGCTGGTCCTCTCGTTCTCTAGGAGCACGGCCAATCCTCTGGATCCTTACACAATGGTCATGGCCATGGGGTTGGGCCGCATTTGATACAGTCATGTGTCTGGTGGCCTGGGTGGTCACATTTGAACAGACCTAGTTTCTACCCTTTGAGGCTTATCAGACAGATCCCTTGGGCCTGGCCAATGGCACCTACAGGGACAAACACAGTCTTCTGGACTCCTTTCTCTGGTCCCTTCTGCCTTTCTTCAGTCTCAGTGTTGAACAAGGAGAAGTAGGTGTTTATTCAATACTTGAGTCTGTGTAGTCAGAGATCCTATCTGTGATTTTGAAGCTCTCTATAGCTGCCATGGATAACTGTATAATAATATGGTGGCCCAGAAGGACTTTCCCTTTGGGTTTGGGGCACCAAGATTGGTGGATTTCCTAAAAGCTTCAATTAGTCTGTTGTAAATTGAACAAGGAGGATCCAAAGTGGGGACTCGTTGACCTCTTTGGGAAAGGAAAATAGAGGAGATCTCCTGGATGGACTGGGACCAGGTGGGGAAGGGAATTTGAGGAGTTGGTTTGGGAAAGTGGAGGGGAAGAGTGCTGTAAGAGATGACAGGAAAGGGGTCATTTTGGGATTAGGTAAAAACCTCATGCAAGGGAAACTCTCACGAATCTACAAGGATGACCCCAGCTAAGACTCTTAGCAATAGCAAATACGTAGCCTAAACTGGCCATCTCCTGTGATCAGATTGGTGACCACCCCAATTGTCATCAGAGAGCCTTCATCATTCAGCAACTGATGGAGACAGATACAGAGACCCACAACCAACATTAGGCCTAGCTCAGGGAATCCTGTGGAAGAGAGGAAGGAAAGGTTGTAGGACCCAGAGGGGTCAAGGACATCACAAGAAAACCCACAGAAACAATTAGCCTGGTTCATAGGAACTCAGAGTTGGAACCAACAACCAGTTAGCCTGCATGGGACTGACCTAAGTCCTCTACATATACGTGACAGCTGTGTCGTTTGTCCTCCCTGTGGGACTCCTAACAATGGGAGCAGGGCTGTCCCTAATGCTTCGGCTGGCTCTTGAGATCCTAGGCCTCATACTGGCTTGCCTTGATCCGCCTATATACAAGGGGAGGTGTTTAGTCCTACAGCAACTTGATGGGTCATGCTTTGTTGATACCCATGGGAGGCCTGCCCCTTCTGAACAGAAACAGAGCAGGAATGGATAGAGGGGGGCAGGGACGGGCAGGGAATGGGAGGAGAGAAGGGAGGGGAAGCTGGTCGAAATAAATAAATAAATAAATAAATAAATAAATAAATAAATAAATAAATAAATGATTAAAAAGAAAAGGAAGAAAATGGGGCAAGGTTTTACTGCCTTGAGTGACCTCTCTGATCTGGTTGCCGTCAATGTGTTTGTCGATAAAGTTTTTCATTACCTCACTAATACTTTCTGCCATCCTCTCATATCTCCAGGTGCCTGCTGGGACATTACAGCCCCAAGCAGTGGGTTTCTGATGGAGAACATACACACTGGACAGATGGTCATTAGCAAACAGCTCATCTGCATGCTGGTTTAAAGACTCTCCCCCCCCCCAGGTCTTCTGTTTCCCCCCCAGGGATACAGACAGTCAGAACCCAGCAAGGGCAATAGAATGGGTATCCTAGCCCTGGGGCAGGAGCGGGTCTCTGAGACATTATCTTGGGTGGAAGGGACAAGAACGAGTGGCTGCCGTATAGGAACCAGAAGTCTGTGGGAATCTGTGTTTCCTGTCATCCAAAGGAGCCCTCTGGGAGTAAAAGGAGGAAAGAAGAGAGGAAGTGAGTCAAGGCTAGTGACACAGAACGTCTCAGGTTCCGTGGCGGTCATGTGTCTCTGGGCTGATGTAGAGCTCCAGCTGCTGTGTGAGTGTCATTGCTTTATTAGCACCATCAAGGCCACCTCCATATGTGGCCACCATCTTAGTTGCCCTTGTGATCACCGGCTGCATTGGCCATGTGACTGTTACCCTCTTCAATGGCTCACAGGGCTGTCTGTGGTCAGTGGTCAGCTCTGTGTATGCATGGGCCCAATTATTAGTAGGACATGAGTCCCCTGGAGCTTCACAGCCCTGTTCCTCTCCGGGTAGTGTGGCTCTGCCTGTGGGTCTCCCACTTGAAATGCAGATCTGCCCAGGCAGCTCTTTCTTAGTCTTAGGTGTGAGATCGGCAGCTGCTGGCCGACCCACACACTTCTTTGTCTGGCATAAACCCCACCAACATCCCAAAAGATCTTTAGAAAAGATCACCCCCAAGGCTCCCAACTTTGGGGTTCCATTAGGCAAAGAAAGGAAAGGCAGGGAGAGGGAAAGTTAGAACCTGGTGCCCCCAGGAGCAGTGCAGATATTCAAAAGACCGAACCATGAAGACCCTGGTCCTTTGCAGGTCCTTTCTGTGGCTTCTGTCTCCTTCCTATTCCGAGATCTCGGGGCCATTCTTCACATGTCCTCTATTTTATAACACAGCGTATGCGGGAGTTTCCAGTCTTCCTCTGCCAAAAGCTTTCTTTTAATTCTCAATCTCGACACCTCCCTCCCTCTTCACCCTATCCACCTGCCTTGATGCTACCTCTAGGGCCTTTGTGTCCATCTTCAGTTTGGAAAAATTTGTTATTCTCTGATCATCTGCATGATAGCTACATCTTTGGTGAAAGAAAGTCACTTTAGTTACTTCGCTTAGAATTATAATGTCCCCAGCACCAAAATCTCGGCGCTCCCAAATCACCTATATCATAGCAGCAAATCACCTTCTATTACAATCCAACACATTCTGGTTTATTTTTCCTTCACTCTCTATCTTTTCCCTTCCCCATAATAGAAGACCCACCAGGCAGAGGCTGCAGTCTGCTTAGTTCATGTATCACGAGCACGTCTAATGTTTGTGACATTGACAGGGACATTTTTGAGCAAATAAACACACAGGCAATTTGGGAGAACACTTGGCTAGTCAGGGCACCAGTCCCGGAATAACCAAGTAGAAGAACCAAAAAGAGTCCAGCGTGGGGGGTCTGGCCCTCTAGAGAACTGAATCGTGATGCCAGTTCCAATCATCAGAGAAGACTGTGGCAGCAGGTAGGAGTAGTGAAGAGGCTGATCTTCAGAAAGCTGGGTACGGAGGTGGGCCGGTCATCCAGCTGTGTCTGAGAATTTGCTACGCACCACAACTCAATTATCTATTGCTGCGTAACAAAACAAAACAACCCAGATTTTAGCAGGTTAACACGGCAGTTTGTCACTTGGTCTTACCTGTGCACTGTGTGCGACCCTCACTTTCAGCTGGGGGCAGGGGGGTCTGGGTTAGACAGTCCAAGGCAGCTTCAGCCACACCATTAATAGTTGGTGTGGCTGTTGTGGGGGGGGGGGGCTCTGAATCTCCCTTGGGTGTCCTCACGTCCTCCAACAGGCTGAAGGGACTTCCTCGTGGGACCATCTGAATGCTACCATTCTAAGGGACAAAGGTAGTGGTTATGCCTCCATTTGAGCTCTGAGCGCCAGAGTTCACCTAGTGGTGCTCACATCCTGTTCAAACAAGTCACAGGGCCAGGCCCGAAGCGAGTGGGTGGGAAAATAAATCCTACCTCCTGAAGTAAAGAACTGTAAGGAATTTGCTCTCAAAGTCACTGTGAGCAAAGAGGAGAGGAGAAGGCTAAGACCAGACTGGCCATCCCTGAAACTACACTCCCAAGCACCTTGTTGTCTGCCCCCTTTACCAGAAGCTCAGCCGTGGGTTGTGCAGCAGGAAACCCTTTGTCCTTTTCATGAGTGAAGGCGTGAGTCAGCCCCAAGAGGAGTCAAATCCCAATCAGAACGTATGACACAGTGTGTGTACGTTTCCATGACCGAAATAGGATAATTAAATAGGAAGTTGACAATCAAAACATAACTGCCCTCTGTAGAACCATATGCCACAACTGTGACCCAACATGGCGTGCTCTGCTCAGCCCATTAGTCACAGAAGATCATGGAAAATCGTCTTCATTTGGAGAAGCTGCACATCGGTCATGACTTCCCCCACACACTTCCTCCAGAGAGGCAAACAGACGACCTGATAGAGAAATTCAAGGAAATGTGATTCCTCCCCAAAATGGCAAGCAGGAAAAGCAAGGATTTGGGGTTCACATGGGGAAGGAGGTGTTTTTCCAAGGCTCCACAGTGGATGTTTGATGTCAGTTGAAGGTTATGCTGCTTCCTTCCCTGTTTGGAGGTCAGGCCCTTCTCCTTGCTGCATTTTCCTTGCCCCAGCTTTATAGCTCCTTTTAGAGAAGCCCTCCCCAGTCATCAAGACTGCAGATGTTCTTGCTCTGAAGAGGTCCTGACAACCAAGCATGGACGCATTGGTGCCTATGCGCTTGCAGTACTTCAGGTCTCTCATTTATCAACATGTTTGCTATGTGGCGCTGGAGCGTGAGTTCCAAAAGCAGGAGCTCTGACGGGTTTTATTTATATACACTTATAAATCAGTGTGAAGCCCTTGGGACCTTCCTGGGGGTGTACAAACTTCACCATATAGCTTGTAGGGTCACAACTTGCCTTCTGAAACAGACTTGAATTGCTTGCTTATTATAACAACTGGCTATAAATGGATGTGTGCTAAAATGGCAAGGCTTTCTAATGGTTTTCTAGTTGAAGAGGAATAAAAGTGAGAAAGAAGGACTTTTGCTCATTCACTCTAAAAAGAATCTCACATGGGAAAAACAGAATGTCACCAGACAATGAAATTCATGAAGGTACACTGAAAACCTTGTCTTCTTTATCAAGGAGATGTGATAACCCCTGAAAACAGAGTTTTTCATCCCAGCAGCTGCTTGCAAATTACCACAGAGTATTATATTAATTGTAAATGCTGGGCTGATAGCTCAGGCCTATTAGTAGCTAACTCTTACATTTAAATTAACCCATAATTCTAATTTATGTTTAGTCGTGTGGCTTGGTACCTCTTCTCATCTTGCCTCTCTGCATTTGCCAGTGACTCTCTGACTTCACCCCTTCTATTCCCATAATTCTCCTAGCCTGGCTCTTGCATTCAATCTCTTCCTGCCCAGCTACTGGCCAATCGGCTTTTTATTAGCAAATGAGAGTAATACATATATATAGTGTGCAAAAAGTTTGTTCCACAGCAGTCCCCACATATGACTTTAAGTAGAGCACCAACACAGTGAGAATTGCTTCCTAAAATAATTATTCTACCATCCTCAAGAATAGGCTGTTGGCAGTTCTGTAAGAAACCTCACAGAGTGGCATCCTGCCCCAGAGTTCATCACCTCCAGTCACACTGAGAGATGGATAGTGTCCAGCAATTGTTGAGAGAATTTATTTGATTTAAGACATATTTAGGACAAAGAACTGAAAAAAACTAATCAATTTTGGTGAATTATTGAATGTAGTTGGAGTTTATAGTTTTGCTGTATTATAATACTTCTACTAATGGCTGCTGATTTTATCTCCTGGCAGAAGTTATAATGGAGGAGAAAGGATAAGTTGTATTTTTTTAAGGGCTTAGGTTTGAAGAAGTATCTAACACTGCAGGTGGGGGCATTCAGTGGGCAGTGGCATATATATTTGGAGAGAAATTTGAAACGAGCATAAATATTTTGGAATTTCCGGGTGATAACTGAGCCAATAGAGTGAGTGAATTCTGGAGAAAGATTAGTTAGGAGAGAAGAAGCAGAGGGAGAAGATGATAGGCCTGGAAGGACAGTCAGAAAACCACTCTCCACTCAAGGAGGTGGAAGCAAGCAGAATCAGGAGACATGCCTTATGGAAGTCTGAACAGGAGTGGGTTTTCAGAGCAGGATCCATTAGTACAGAAACTGGCAAAAATCAAATTCTGTCAAGTTCATTCATTGGGCCTTGGAGCTGAGACTGGAGTCATTCCAGGAGTAAAGATGGCGGTCAAGCATCTTTGGAAGGAGTGAGAGCGAGGACATGGGCATCATGGCCATGAGTCCTTTTATAAATTTGGCTGTGAAGAGGAAGAAGAGAAAGGGTGGAGTTGGAGGCAGATGTGGAGATAAGGCAAGATGTTTTCAAGGTGCAACAGCTTAAAACTTGTTCTTCTGAAGGGGCAATCAGAAAAAAACAAACAAAAAACACATGACACTGTGGTCTGGGTCAATAGCTACGTGTATGAGCTTAAGCAGCGGCCTGAATTAGCTATCCTACTATGCTCTTCTTGCTAAGTGTGAATCGTATGAAGCATATGTACTAAGGTAAATTTGAAAATGATGAATATTGCAGAATCACATGTTTTTATTGTTTCCTGGTGCATGTGAGGGAAAAAAATGTTGCTAGCCTTCAGAATTAATAAGAAATCTGTGCAGTATTTATACCCCTTAAAGATTTAAAAGTATCTTTTCACGACTATTTCCAAGACAACCATTTCATTTTTTTCAGTTGCTAAGGGAACAAACCATCCTAAATCCTAGAGGTTCAAAACAAAAAGAAGACAGCATTAATTTTGTGTATGAATCTAAAAGCAGCCAGAGTTAATGGAGACCTCTTGCCTTTGCTCCCCTGAGCATATGCTGAGTGGGTTCAAAGAGTGGGCTCATGAGTCACCTGAGAGTTCCCTCCTCTCAGATCTGGAAGTTGATGGCGGCTGTCTGCAGAATCCGCAGGGAGACAGCCAAATACATTTAGGCGGCCTTCTCGTGCCACGTAGTCTTCCCCCGCAATATGGTGACTGGCTTCCAGAAGCAAGTGTCTGGAAAAACAGCAGACAAGCACTGTGTATCATTTCATGACCTCACTCCAGAAGTCATCCGGTATAACTTCCCTTCACCCAATTTGCTAACGCCAGCTGGCATTCAAGGGGAGGGAAGGAAGACTCAGCTTCTTACTGATAAAAGTCTCAAGATTTGTCGATCTGCTTTCAAACCTCAAGAACACATTGTCAATTAAAACAACAGATTAAAATGACAGATTTCTCTTTTGGAGGGAAGGAGGCGGTCATTTTTTGAGGGATGCGGCATCCAATTCTTTAGCCTCTAGTTACAATAAGACCCCCCCCCTTTGTTGAAATACTCGTGGGACATATTTCTTTCAGCCGGGATCAGAACAGGTGATGGCGACAGGCATCCATCCATTGCGCTCCTTGTAAAGAGCAGAGAGAAAGTGCTGGCTGGCGGCTGTTCTCAGCTCAGCGGCTCTCAAATGGAGTCTTTGAAGGAGTTTATGTTGCAAAACCGCATCTCTCCTACTGAAGCCGTGAGGGAGAAGAGATATTCCCTGAGCTGCTCCGGCTTTTCCTCTCCTTGTTATTTTGAACGCTACCGTATAAGCAGCGTTGTTTGTATGGCGAGCAAACAGGCAGGCCTTTGGACTTTGAAATAAGGACTAACTAGGATCTCACTTAGTAGCAGTGTGGTAAATAGCATAGAACAGTTGTCTTCCAGCTTGCGCGAATCTGAGCAAGTTTCTGTTGAAACATTACAGGCTCTAGGAAGAGACAGAGTAATCTCGAATATGCCAAGCACGCTGAGGTGCTTACTGAATGATAGATGATGTTGAGTACTTTAGGGAGGTTATGTAGGACACAGGGCCAAAGGGCAGAAAACTTGCCTTGGGGAATAGTCGCTTTCTAGTCCCATTGGATGCGACAAATGAAAAGAAGAGAAAACCCATCAGATTTAACAGAAACCAATGGAAAACTAAGAATGTCCTAAGTCTCTTGCTATTTTATGTAATTTTTCTCTAACCAAAGGAAGATTCGGTGTGGTAGGGCATTAAAGAGGAGATGATTTTAAGTGTTTTCCATGGAAAAGTAAGAGCTAACCAGACTGAGAATCCGTGGAAAGGTTGCTAAAGCAACCACAAAGACCAGGAAGTTTGACTATCACCAGAGTACATGGGTGATCTGCCATATTGCCCTGAGGTGCTCAGAGACTTCATTGCAAAATCCAAGAGGGTAGAGCCTGGGCACTAAACTTTTCCCTGTTGTACGGTGCAAGGGCAGAAGAGCCAGCCTGTGAGGAGTGTGCATAAGAATGAATCAAGTGAGCAGCTGGAAGGAAGTGAAGACTTCCAGGGAGGAGGTGGGTAAGTCAAAGAACAACCCATCTCTGGGCAGTTGAACTGCGTGGGTAGTGGTGCTAGTGGGGGTAAAGGAAATGTAGGGGGGGCATGCCATGAAGACTCTTAGTCAGAGGAGAAGACCCAAGCATGGTGATGAACCATTCTCAATGCCCTGGGGGTGAGTGTCAGAACAGAAATGAAGGTGGAAATCCCCACAGGTGAGAAAGTCAAGGGACCTGGAAGTCTCAGTGTTGGTCATACAAATGGACATCAAGGGCCTGTAGGGTTTAGGACAAATTGGTTCAGAGTGCCAAATGTCTGGTAAATAAAAGTGAAGACCAAGAAATCAGTAGCTACGTGCTAGGGTGTACAGGAGAGCATCAACGTCCCAAGACGTTTGTTTGCTTGGTTTGGTTTTGCATTTTATAAACATCAGACAAGTCATAACCTTGGCAGAGAGACAACTCCATGCTCACCCATCTTCCTGGACCTGAAGTATCTAGAATGCAGGGGTACCAGGTCTTTCTCCTCTTTCTAGAGAAAGCTACAAGAGACAAACAGTCTTGGAGAAACGGCAGGCTTCATCTAAGGCAAGAACTTCAGGAGCATTTGGAAAAGAAAACAGAGAGAGAGAGAGAGATTCGCTCATTTAAAATCACTTTGGTGTGCTCTAAGGATGATAGGTTCCGGACACTAAGATATATTTGTAAATAGGATGTAATAAAGGAACTTATATTCTATTGCTCAGAACACATAAAAATACATACGCAGTATCATTTTGGAGAGTAATATGACATATGAAGAAACAAACAAGGCTATTAAATGGAGACAGAAGACCGTGTTCAGGAAGTGAAACTTTTTCTTGTTACAAATTCTGTTCTCCAAAGGGAAGGGAGGGTGTCCTGGGAATTGTGTAAATAGTAAGCCCAGATAGATCGTACTGGATTAATGTTGGCTAGAGTAAATAGCTCTGCTGGGTAGCAGATGGAGGAAAACACATTAAAGTTTACTGATCGTTGCCGTGGGACCGATGGTTTTGCAGAGTCATTACCAGGGTTCTCAGAACTCTTCCTCCACTGTGGCCCTCTGAGAGAAGCTGTGGTCAGCTGTGTCTGCCCTACTTGCTGAGCCTGAAGACCAATGTCAGACGGTTGCAATACCTGGCCACAGGCCCCATAGGTCACAAAAACACTGGAGACCAGAGCAGACATCCACTGTGTGGGAGTGGGAGGCAGCATGCAAGGCTGTCTGCACGCTGCGCAGGAAGCAATGGTGCTCTTGGGAGTTGAGCAAAGGGAAGTGGCTAGTCCTTCAGACATGACACCCAGTGAAGCTTGGAAGAGACCTTTTCAGGGCAAAAGAAAAGGAAGTTTTGCTTCACTGGGCACTAAGCGACATAAGAAACTTTCTTAATAGGTCTCTAAACAGGGCAAAGGAAGATCTGAAACATGCCTGGCACGTAGACCCAGCCCTGACTGGTGGTGAGAAGTAGGAACATTCGAGACGTTCCTGTTCTAGGCAGTACCGGCACAGTGGTCCTAGACCCTGTCATCCCTGGTGCTTTGATTGGCCAGAATGTTGAGACTGTCACCTGGGCTTTGAGGCTGACTCCCTTGTCTGATTTGCCTCTATTATAAAACCCAAAGCCTGTCTTTCCTAAGGGACTCTGATTCCCTGCCTTCCCTTGAGATCATGAAAAATATTGGTCCCTCTAGCTTATGCTCCTCCCTTTAAAATAAATGACCAAATGAACCCATTATTGATTCATTCATTTCTGCCTGATGAGCACTTATATTCAAGATACTATTATAATATATATTACTTATATTGTAATATATACATTACAATAGGATACAAATTTTAATATACAAATTTTAATGTAACTCTAAGCTGCCAGGAAGTACAGACACTTTGAGTGACATTGTCAAATAATGTGAATGTTGGTGTACCCTTCATTCCACACACTCTCTTCTGCTTCAAAACTGCAAATATGTCGTGTCACTAGGGTGATGTCTTCTAGCATCAGGGCCGTGTGTACAGCTGCTAACTGAACATCTCCATTAGGTGCCTCTCACCTGCATCTCAAACACTGCACAGCTGAAAGTGAATTCCCTTCCTCCCACTTCCCTCAGGACCCATCCTGCCCCTCTCCCATGCATCTTCTTTCTCAGAGGTGCTTACTGTTTTTCTAATACCCCAGGTATCTAGGCAGCAAAATAAGAATATCTCTGGTACCTTCTATCCCTCCACATTCAATACTACCTCTTGCCTCAAATAGTTACTGAGTCCTATCAAATCTACCACCATAATACTTCTAACAGATTCTCCATCCTAGTAGCCAGCATCATTATCTAGAATTTGTCTCCTGATCTGTGGGTCATTGATGCAAGTTCCCACCCAGTTCCTTAGCAAAGTCTGGCCTTGTTTCAACCTTGGTCCACACTGCCTCCCACCTGGACGGGTCAATGCCTTTCCTTCTGTGGTTCAGCATATACACTTAGTGCTGACAGGTCCCTCGGGCCATCTCTCAGTTGTCCCCCATCTCTCGGTTGTCCCCCATCTCCCAGCACTTACACTGTGTTTAAGAACAGCCATCATAAAACAATGGCAGGTCCCCCAGGGACCCAGGCTCTCTCACAAGCTCCATCCCACACTTGCTGCCCTTTGGCTGCAGGAAATCCTTTCTCCTCTGTGTGCAGGCTAATCATACTCAGATTTCGGAGCTCCATCAAGGCAGCAAACCCATTGGAGCACCTCTACACCTCGACAGCCAGCTTATATGGCCCATTCTCTACACAGCTGTAGGCCATGGCCCACTCCCGGCAGCAAAGTTGCCGAACTAGACTCATTTGGGACCTTTCCAGTAATCTGTCATCAATTTAAGGGTAAAACGTGTGCCCTATGTGTTATTGTAGCCCCGGTGGGCTATTTTTCAGTAGATATTTAATATAAGTGTGATAAATGACTAAACGAAATAGAAGGAAGAAGGAAGGAAGAGAGAGGCAGGCAGGGGGAGAGGGAAAGAGGGAGAGAGGGTTAAAAAGGAGGGATACGCATATACTATGTATGGAAGTGAAGAAAAGCAACAATGGGGGTAAACGTGCCAAGGAAGAAGTGATAAGTTTTGAATCAAATGTTTTGGGAAAGGAGGTGTTATCCAGACAGAGCAAGGGGGTTTTTAGACAGAGGCAAGAAAACCCGCTGAATTATAGAAATAAGAAAAATGATGAAATGTTGATTTATTTGCCAGGATTCCGCATCAGGTAATAAAGGACTCTGGACGTCTGAAAAGGAAATGTTTCCGTGTGAGTAGTTCAGTCCTTGGAGAGCCTGCTGGAGAGACCGGCCATGAAGAACAGTTCCCAGAAGAGTCCTCCAGACTGGCTTTTCTCATCTACCACTTCAGCAACAGGAAGACGCCATTACCTGTCAGGTTCCGACTGCCTGCTACTAGAGCCTGGTTGGGTCCAGAAAGACACAGCTCTAGCTAGCCTCAGAAATCAGAACGCTGCCTCTAGAAGCATGCCATAGTAATTAAAATCTCCGTTAAGAAAATGAACAACCCTCCACAGATAGTGCATCTAAAAGACACACTGGGAGCCCCATAGATGTTTCTTTACTCTTAGTAGAATTGGAATCGCACTTGAAACTCTAGCTGAAAGGGACTCTGAGAGAACTGTGGCTGTGTGGTCTGGATGTGACTTATCTCCCAAAGGCTTGCATGCTGGAAGTCTGGGCCCCCGTGAGAAGGTATTGAGGTAATGGAGCCTTGGGAGGTAGATTGTAGGGCCTCCCCTCTCAGGAATGCATTAAATGCTGTCTGGCTGGAATCGGTTTATCTCTTGGGACTGGATTCATTGGCATGAGGATGGGTTGTCATTAGTGAGCCTCACACCACCCCGGGCTGCTCCCCACACTTGTTCTCATGATGCTAACTCCATCTGCTGTGAGTCCCTCACTGGGGAGAAGCAGAAGCCTGGGCCACACTCTGGCTGCACCCCCAGAACTATAAGCAATATCAATTTATGTTCTTTATAAAGTATCCAGACTTAAATATTTTTGTAGCAAACAAAACAAAAACACGAAAGGACAATGGTTGATTTCCAGGCACTCTAGGGACTAACTAAAAAGCTGCTAAAAGACATTGGGAGGCAGCAAGCTACCAGTTTTTTTTTTTTGTTTGTTTGTTTTAGTGTTTTTCCACATTTGCTGTGGTGTAAAAAGAAGAAACAACTTGCAGGTGAAAGTCGAGAGCCCAGAGTGGTATTCAGGGTCATTTCTCCCTTTGCCCAATTGGGAAAGGTTTGCTAAACATAGTTATACTCACTGAGAAAAATTAAGCCAATGTTTTTTGCATCCCTCTCCAAGGAAGCATCAGGGTATCTGGGTATAGCGTTCATGTGACTTCTGATTCACAAAGACAGACTGCTATTCACTGTGTGGGGAAGCAGAAGATTTGCCCCTCTATGAGTCATTCTCCTCTGGTAATTTGAATAAGAGTGGCCCCCATAGGCTCATATATTTGAATGTTTAGTAACCAGGGAATGTCACTGTTTGAAAAGGATTAGCCGGACTAGGAGGTGTGGCCGTGTTGGAGGAAGTATGTCACTGGGAGTGGGCTTTGAGGTTTCAATCAGCACTATGTCTGACTGCATGCCAACACGCTCCTGGCCCTGATATTGTGTAGTGGCATTTCCATTGTATTTTAATAAACTGGTCAGCCTTACAGCCGAGCAGTGGTAACACACCTCTTTAATCCCAGTAGCCATACTAGTTGCCATAAAAAAAAAAACCAGGCAGTGCATGCCTTTAATCTCAGTGGTGCACACTTTTAATCCCAAAACTCTAGAAGATTATAAAATGGGAGGAAATAGCTCTCAGACACAGTCTTATTCTAAGATTCCTAGAGGCAGGATCGCCATTTTCAGACTGAGGTCGAGGTAAGAGCCAGTGGCTGGCTGCTTTGCTTTTTCTGGTCTTCAGGTTGAACCCCAGTTTCAATCTCTGAGTTTTTATTAATTGTGCTTCAATAATGAACTAATCCTCTATAACTGTAAGCAAGCCCACAATGAAATCCTTTCTTTTAGAAGAGTTGCCTTGGTCATGGTGTCTCTTCACAGCGATATGTTCAATTTCAAACCAGAAACAAATGGCTGAGGTGCCTATTTAATATATCTAAGCTGGACCTGGCTGCCAGGTTCTCCCAGCATCCCTCAGTCCTTACCTGTTACAGGATGTGGCTCACATACCCAGCTCTCTACCCTGAACTCTCCAGCCCAGGGCCTGGTCTGCCTTTCCCCCAGAGGCTCTTACCTATAGAATCCAGACATTGTGGTTACCCTTCCCTTTTTTGGATCTTTGGCCTCCTAGCTACTGCACCTGTTTCCTTCTCTCTTCCTTTACCCCTCTCCTTCTCCCACGTGACCCAGCTCAGCCTGGCCCTGTCCACTCTGGACTCCCCCAGATGCCCCTGCTCTAACTATGCTCTCCCACAGATCTACAATAAGCTATCTCCTCCACCATAGCTAGGGACAGTCATGTCCTCCTTTCCTTTTTATTTTTTATTCATAATAGAATAGTAACTAATACACTGGTCAAGCACTTCCACATCCTGGATCTCATTTGGTAAAATCACCTAAATAAAAATCCATATAACAGCCACTACATGTCACCACGGAAAGCTTAAAGCTTTCTGAGTCTCTGTGCCACCCCATCAGCTTCAAAGTCCTTAATAGTAGCACATAATTATCCTATCTTGGCTCACGCGTCCAAATTCTCCCTACCATTCAGAGAGGAGGGAAAATTTGGTTCTTTCAGGACAAGACACATAATGCAGAACTGTAATTCAGTCCCAGAAGACAACCGTATTCTCCGGTCCCATAATACAACCATATTCTAGCCGGACAGATGAGTATCCCGCCTTGCATCCTACCAAGACTCGGCCAATGAGAGATTTGTCTTCTTCTTAACGAGAAGCGTGCACAGTTAATGGATCATAAGTGAAAAAGCCATTACGCCAGGAAAGCACGCTTCATTGTGCATATTTTTACCATTTTGCCTCCTCCTGAGTACCAGTAACTGTGAAATCATAACCTTAAGATGCTAATTAAACACTTTTCTGTTGAATATTTACACAAACACACAGCTATACTACTAAAACCTATCAGCGTTGTGACGGGGAATTGTCACGAGCCTGGTTTAGAACTACCATGAACATACATGTCTAGGTGTGTTTATGCGAGCATCCAGACAGGTTGACATACATGTCTAGGTGTGTTTATGCAAGCATCCAGAGAGGTTGATATACATATTTAGGTGTATTTATGCGAGCATCCAGACAGGTTGACGTACATGTCTAGGTGTGTTTATGCGAGCATCCAGACAGGTTGACATACATGTCTAGGTGTGTTTATGCGAGCATCCAGACAGGTTGACGTACATGTCTAGGTGTGTTTACGCGAGCATCCAAACAGGTTGAACTGAAGAGGGAAGACCCACTTCTGAATGAAATCAGGGCATCTGGTGGGCTGGGGTCTGGAGCGAGTGCAAAGGAAAGAACGAGCTAAGATCCGCACCAGCAAGCATCTCTCTCTACTCTGTGACTAAGATGCCATGTGAGCAGCTGTCCCACACACTTGTCCCGTGCCTTCCCTGTCATAGCGAACTGTATCTCCATGAACTACAAGCAAAAGCAAGCCCTTTCCTCCTTCCTTCCAAGTTGTTTCTTGTCTGTTTTTATTGTAACAGAGGCGAGAAACGTAGCTAACACAAGCATTCGGAGGTCTGAAATCACCTCCAATGACACCATGCTGCCCTATGGGATTACCAGTGCACACATGGTGTATTCATAACATTAGTACGGCAAACCAGTTAGTGTTAGCAGTCCATGTATATCTCTCTATTAGAGTCCTATTGGACAAGCAATAGAAGTAAACTTAAATGCATTTAAACAAGAATGCATTGACCTTTTTATAAAAGAAATTTTTTTAATTATCTGATAATTTCCATAAATTGTTTGGAAAGGCTAGAGAATTGGCTTAGAAATGGTCAGAGGTTAAGGGAGGAGAGTTTTAGGTCCTGAAAGAAAATCCAGAGAGCAAAAAGAGAAATCACTCACAGAGGAGCATTGCTCTCTGACATCCTGTTCTTTCTTAACAGCCAGAAAATGGGACTGCGTGGAAGGCAGATACATTGGTATGCATCCCCCAAGGGTCCTCCCAGGGAGGCTGGAGCGGATAAGATGCACAGACTATAGGAGGGGCTGGGGTAATGCAGCATCACCAAGTGGACTCACTAAGGCAGGTGGGTGCGCTAGAAGCCAGTGTGGAGGCGGTAAAGGAAGTGACCCTTTTCTGCTCACAACAGGGGCCATGCTCCATACCCCCACACCAAAGGACGAATTAACAAAACAAAAGCACAATGAATCTATTTGATCAAAATTGAAGATCAAGGCTGGAGAGATGGCTCAGAGGTTAAGAGCACCGGCTGCTCTTCCAGAGGTCCTGAGTTCAATTCCCAGCAACCACATGGTCGTTCACAACCATCTGTAATGAGATCTGGCACTGTATCCTGGAAAGTGTATATATAATAAATAAATAAATAAATAAAATTGAAGATCAAAAATTCAGAGTAAACTGATGATTTTTTTAAAATTAGTTTAATCGTAGGTTTCTATATGGTTTTTTCATATATCCTTAGTTTTGGTTAACCCCCCTCCAAATACCACCGGCCCCACCTTCCCATCTCCATCTAAACTTTCTACCTCCAACACCCTCTCCCCGTACTTCCTTATAGCATGTGTTCTGCCCTCCCCCATCTCGCTGGCCCCCTCACGGGTTCTTTTATAACTTTCTTGGCGCTGTATACACACACCCAAACTTAAATACCCAACTCTACAACTCCAGGAAGCTGATATAGGCACAAGGGTGAGAGAGCTGTCGACACCTGTTGTGATCGGCTAATGGTCCTCGTCAACTTAATGACAACCGGAATCAGCTAAGCCCCAGACAACTGGACACACCTGTGAAGGATTTCTTCTTAACTGGATCATTTGAGGTGGAAAGACCTACCCTAAATCTGGATGATTTGAGGTGGGGGGGGGCACATCTTCTTGTGGCAGCCCACAAAAAAGGACACCAAAGAAAGAAGTCTTTTCTCTTTGCCTGCTCCCTCCACATCTAGTCTCGTGAAGGAAAAAAAAGTATAGGATCCTTGGCCTTTCTGTCGGGAGGTGGTCATTATTGAATTACTCAGCCTACAAGCCGTTCTAATAAATCTTCCATATATATTCATTCTCTCAGTTCTGTTCCTTAGAGAACACTAACATATTGGTCTTTCTGAACCTAAGTAACCTTAGTCTAGTGTTTTCCAATTCTACTCATTTATCTGGACTTTCTCTTTACATCTGTGTGTGTATGTACTGATTTCCAGCATCCATTCACATCTAGGCTGATTCTACTTCCTGGCTGTAGTGAACAGAACAGCAGTGAACAGAGATGAACAAGGATCTCTATAGCAGGACCTGGAGTCCTCTGGGCATACCCTCAGGTGCGGTATAGCTGTGTCATATGGAAGCTCTCTAAGGAGTAGCTACACTGATTTCCATAGCAACTGCACTCGTTTACACTCCTATGATAAGGTCAGCAGGAAGTATGAGCAGCTGGAAAGAAAGCGTGGTCAGGCGAGGTGTATGATCTGATGATGCTACACTAAGCAGGAAACCAGTTGTCTCAGGATTCTACTTGGCCTCTGTGCAGAATTCCTCCCTCCCAAGATGAGGCAGGACCTCTCCCAGAATGGGGAGGGGATCTTGTGCCCTAGAGTCACAAGATGTGTCTAAGAGACAAGGTGTGGTCAGAACATTTCCTTGTGGTCGCCGTTAAGATGGGAAGCTAAAGAGGAGGGGATTATACTTTAAGTTTTACGGCTTGTTTGGGAGGAAATGGGTTCTCATTTCTATGACTGTCTCATCTTGAGAAAAAAAATAAATTCTAGTTGTTTGGGCTTGCCTTGTGGGGGAAGAAAGCTGAGCAAGAGACAGAAGGACAATAGAATCCCAGAACGAAACTGCACCTTGAGTTACTGCTTTCAGAGCACCCCATTTACGGGAGAAGGCAAATGAATGGATTTTTCTCTGAGAGTCTAAGGGGAGCATATTCTCAGTAACACCTTAATGTTGGCTCTCTGCCACCTATGTGACTTCTAACCTACAGAACCGCAAAGGGGCAGATTGTTCAAGATGTGACTTCTACAGTAATGCGTTAACAGCAACAATGGGGACAAGAAGGGGGTGCTCTGTGCACAGAAATAGAGCAGCAAGAAGAATGGGCTCGTCTGGGGAGGCCAGCAGCTGGGTGGAGACTTTCCCACACTCTGGGCGTCACATGCCCAGCAGCTGGGACTCTTGAGGACAGCAATACATTAAGAGGAAAAGAGGTAAGCATTGTTAATTTCGGTAACCACTTTCAAGGCTCGCAGTTCTTTACCAAGCTGTCTTATTTGACTCTCCAGACATCCAGGATGTGGGCTTATTTCATTGGACTCTGCCAGGTCAGTGGCCTGGGTAGGGAGGAAGGGTTAAGAAACTGGATCATAAAACCACAGCCCATCACAGCCGATAGGGTCGAGACCCCCTGATCCCGCCTGGTTGCAGACTGAGCGACTTTCATCACTACGTGATGTTCCGCCGCACCTATTGCACAGTCAGGGAGGAAGTGAAGAGAATCCTGACACATGACCCAGATCTTCTCAGCTGCACAGGAGACAGGAGAAACGTCATCACAAGTATCAGAGGTGATACTTTCAGGGGCCGGTGGAGACGCTAAAGCAACAGTAGTGGGGAAAGGAGATGGATCTCCTTCAACTGGAGGAAATGCTTCACAGAAGGAAAATTTCCCCATGTTGTTAGGTCACCAGCTCCAAGACCAGCAGTGTTTCAGATGATGTCAGTAATGACTCATCGTCAGGCCAAAGAAGGGAGGGGCGGGCTGGGCCCATAGGGGATCTGACTCCCTCACCCCCCCCTACATCTATTCCTGGGTTTCCTCAGTTGAGGAAAGTGACGTGTCAAGCAATTTCTCTAATGTCTGGGGTCTCCAAAGAGACGGGAGAGGAATGGCTAATGTCCAGACTCAAGTGTTGGAGTCTAGCTGGTTTACAGGTTTGAGGTCCTCTGGGTCTTCACCTCTCCCTGTTCTTTGGTGCAAGACTGATGGCTGGAAAACTTGGTCTTAATCTTCCCCAGTGGCTCCCACACCTGGATGCCTGCACAGCTCTTGCTGGGTTCTTAACACTGGCCAATAGCCTTTGGAAAGATGCTCTTTCTGACTTCTGTGGACTGGCAAAGAAACAGAAGTCCAGAGAGACTTAGTAGCGTGTTTGGGGTAAGTGGAACAGCTAAAATTTGAAACTAAGGTCACCTAACTTCTAAATCTCTACTTGATTCATCTTTATCATGGTTCTGATTTTTAGAGGCTCTCAATCTCAAGCAGATGGGTTCATGGGAAGATACAGCAAAATTTAAAAGCAAAAGGGGCATGGGAACCAACCCTAACAGGAGGCTCCAAGATCAATAAAGGAAGACACGTACTTAGGCTTCTCAGGGAAGGTGGCCTCAGAGCTGAGCTGAGGTGCGTGTCTGACCAGCCAGGTATTTTCAGCAGAAGGACATAGACAAAGGTGGGCCATGTGGATGCATCTGCGAAGCATGAGTAGGCAGGAGACGATGACGACAGTCAAGGGCTTATGACGTCAGGGGCTGCTGTTGACACAGATGAGGATTGCAGAGTCCATGGAAAGAAAACCCTCACGCCTCTCCTAGTCTTGGAGCCACGCGGAAAATACACAGTTTCTCACCCGCATTTGAGAGGCGGGGCTAATTTGTCATCATTAACTTCACGTCAGGGTAGCTCTGTTGGTGATGAGTGTTTCCCTGGGAATGTAAACTGTTGGAACGTAGTCAAGACCTCACAGTGTGTCACCCGTGCAATACGGTCATCCTTTCAACAAGGCATCTCCCTGTGCTCAGAAATAAGGGAAAACCTGCACGCTGCTTCCACAGCCTCCAAGAACTGCACACCTCGGAAATCTTCCCTTTTTAAAACCCCCGTTGGGTGATGTAACGAGTTGTTTCGTACTTACCCCTCGCTTTTCATAGCTGAACATTTCAAACAGCTGCATACTTTTCCAAAAAAAAAAAAAACACAGCTTGCTGATTAACCATCCTTATTTTGTACATTGAGTTTTTCTCTCGTGTTTTGCTATTTTCATCTGTGCTGAGCCAATCATGCGTGCTTTACTGTTTGGATTATTTTCTGTGTCACTGTTCCTGAACATGGAATTAACATATCCATGTTCCTTCCCTTTGGAATGTTTAAGATGCATTGCTATTTTTAGCCAGTCTTTTATTATTAAAATAAGATGCACAGTTCAGGTAAAATGGAGCAATGCTTTGAAGAGTGTTGCTACATGTCATAAATCATCATTTGAGGAAGTTAGAACAGTGATAGCCTACAGCTGGCATAGATTTTACTGAAAAAAGAACACTTTTTCTATTTTTTGCTGATTTACTAGATACGAGGGTTTCGGTATTGCTCTCCTGTTTATATCAGAATTCAGCATTTCCTATATTTCTATTTTTATCTGAATTCTACTTTTGGTACACTTCCTTTGTTCACTTACTGAAATTTCAGGGTTTTTTTTTTTCTTTCCATTTTGTGATTTCAAATTATATGTAATGAAGACAGAGGCTAAAAAGAAATCCCACACTAGCTCAGAACTGAGTATAATAAAGGGTTATTTATTTAGGGGTACACTCACAGATCACGGTCCTGTTTGAATGGGAAGCAGCAACCGAATCCGCAGCTGAAAGAGAGCGAACACACTTTACAACGGCATTTATAGTATAAGAGGTCACGCCCAAGTGGGCGGGTAACTTAAAGGCTATGTAAAATATATGCCATTGCTCTTTCTTCAAATCTGCATAGAAGTAAAGTGGACTGGAAATAAGAGCAGTAAGGACTAATGAAGAAAGATACAAATGATTCATTTATTTTCCTGAAGCTCCCAGAGAGTAGGGACTTTTAAACACTTCTGAGATTACACACACTTTTGGAATATGGGTTTTTTATCCTCAAAATGAGCCAGAAATAAGAGGCCCTGGGTTCCTGAAATGTCTCTGCAAAACATCTCAGGTTCAGAATCTTTGCTGCACTTCGGGATGTGTTTGTGTCTTAGTCATTGTTCTGTTGAGAGATGGCTCAAGGCTTAAGAGCATGTGGTGTTCTTCCAGAGATCCTAAGATTGGTTCCCAGCCTCGCAACCATCTGTAACTTCATCTCCCAGGATTTGATGCCTCTGGCCTCAGGACTCCTCAACTCACATACACATAGCCACATGCAGGCACACATACCTATACATAATCTTAAAAAAATAATAAGAGCAAGTCTTTAAAAACAAAGCAAAGACATTTGATGTTGACCTCTACCTCAATACATGAATACATGTGCACACACCCATTAACATATATATATATATATATAAACATGTGTGTGTGTGTATATACACACACATAATGGATCATATTATTACCCTCTATGCTTTTGTGTGTGAGAAAAGTTCCATTGCTAAAAGATTTTCTTAGGGGCTGGGGGATGTGGCCAGTGTAGCCATGAGCAACACATGGACCTGGAAAGGAGCGTTAATGGCAGACACTGGCTAGGTTCACTTCAGGAGCAAACAATTTTTCTTTTTCCCTTGGTGCTTATATCATTGCCCCTTCCTGTTTCCTGTGCTCTGTGGGAACCTTGGTTTTGTGAGTCTGATTTTTCCATTAAAGTTGTGTTTATATTTATTACAATTTGTCTGCATTAATCTAATCCGCCACAGCTAGCTACTTGAGCAAACAATATCTTTGATTCCATTGTAGTGAGGAGCGGCGGGCTGCGTTCCCACCCAGCTCCCACACTGCTAGCTTATGCCCCGAAATAATTACACGGAAACTGTATTCTTTTAAACACTGCCTGTCCCATTAGTTCCAGCCTCTTACTGGCTAATTCTCACGTCTAGATTAACCCATTTTTAATAATCTGTGTAATACCACAAAGTGGCTTACCAGGAAAGATCTTAACCTGCGTCTGTCTGGAGTGGGAGAATCATGGCGACTCTGACTCGGCTTCTTTCTCCCAGCATTCTGTTCTGTTTACTCCGCCTACCTAATTTTCTGTCCTATTAAAGGGCCAAGGCAGTCTCTTTATTTAACCAGTGAAATAAACACAAAACAGAAGACTCTCCCCCATCACCCCATAATCTGAATTTCTTCTTCCACACCTCACTGCCCATGTGATCTGATTTTGCCCTGGAGGACATTCCTCCTAGGTGTTATCTTTGCTGGCAGTTTCTCACAGTCACGTGCGCACACACAAACATCTGAACCTCAGCATCAGGGGAGATGGCCCAGTGGTCACCAGTGCTTGCTGTGTAAGCCTGAAGACCCAGGTTTAAATCATCAGTACCCGTGTTAAAAGCTGCCGTGACTGTGATCACCCGTAACTTGAGTGTTACAGGAGTGGAGACAGGAGGAGCTCCAGGACTTGCTGGATGAGAACCTAGAAGGACCTTTTTGGCCTCAGCGCGCGCGCACACACACACACACACACACACACACACACACACACACACAAAGAATAAATGTAAAAGTTTGGTTTTTTTTTTTTTAATGAAAAAAGTTGAGTCAGGAATGGTGGCATACGACTTCAATCCCAGCAACTGGGAAGCAGAAGCAGGCTGATCTCTGAGAATTCAAGGCTAGTCTGGTCTACATAGAGAGTTCTGGGACAGCTAAGGCTCCATAGAGAGACCTTGTCTCGAAAAACAAAAATAAAATAAAAAGATGAGAATAAAAATGAGAATATAAATTTCTTGAGATAATTGAACTATACCTTTAAATGATTTGTGCACTTTTTTTAAATTTTTTTCCATTCATTTATTTAATGGGTGTTTACCCTGCATGGATGTTGGGTTGTCACACTCTTATGACAAGCAGTTTATTGCCCAAGCCATCCTCACAACCAGCAGAATAGTGAACTTCCATGTGTCCGAAACTGTCAAGCACACTCTCAGCATAAAGCTGTCCTGGCTCCGTCTGTTTTCCCTTGTGTAGCTTTGTTATTGTGTTATTTTGAAACTGATGCTAGGCATTTTATTGTTCTGTCCATAAATACTTCAAAAATATCTCTAAAATATGATTTCTTAAAAACATAACCAAAATAATATATTTAACTTTTAAATAAATAAAATATCTTTAACTACTTGATCAGCGTTAACTTTTTCCAATGGTCTAATGGGTCTTTGTTCAGTTGCTCCATTTAGCGCAGGAGCCCAATCAGCACACAGAATTACTCTGTCTTCTAAAATGTAATCTATGGTTTCAATCTTTTTTATTTTTTCTTCAATTTATATATTAAGGAAACAAGTTTGAGGGAAGTATCTTTACTGTATTAACTACGTTAACCAAAATGTTTACTTAAACATTTCTTATTTACTTGTCTTAACAAAGACCTCCATTATTATATTAGAAGGTTGATGTTAATAGTAATTTAATGTGACATTTCTTTTTGTGCCTTCTTTCATTTTCCTGTTCTTTTTTTGGTGTGCTCACAGTGAAACAATTGAAGCAGAACTGGGATCTTATTAGTAACAGGAAGAAAGTGGGCCGGAGAGATGGCTCAGAGGTTAAGAGCACTGACTGCTCTTCCAGAGAACCAGGGTTCAATTCCCAGCACCCATGTGGCAGCTCACACCTGTCTGTAACTTCAGTGACAGGAAATCCAGAATTCATAATAAAACACCAATGCATATAAAATTTAGAGAAGAGGAGAGGAGGAGAGGGGAGAAACAGGAGGAAAAGTACTCAGGAAAAGAACTAAAAGCACATCCAAAATCACAGATGTGACCTCAAAAGAAGAGTCGTGGTTTATTGTTGGACATTTTTTAACACAATTTTAAGCATGAAGGTCAGAGAAAGCTACTCTGGGAAGGAGTGAGACACAATGAGACATCGTGTGCGTGAGAGCTTCAGACACAGAGTCTTAGCTTAGCAGTAAACCTAAACCATTTGGGAGATTGCAATGCTCATCTCAAAGGGTTGCTAAAAAGTCTTCTCTCTCTCTCTCTCTCTCTCTCTCTCTCTCTCTCTCTCTCTCTCTCTCTCTCTCTCTCTCTCTCTCTCCCAATAGGTGCCTTGGGTGAGATTTTTAATCCCATAAAACAAAGCCAGGTATCACCAGGGTTACAGGGGTAACACACGTCCATTCCCTGCAAATGGAATTTCTGCTGAGAATCCCAGCAAACTGCAGGTTTTCCGCTGAGACCAGAGAAAGGCCTTAAGCAGTTGTTAATAGCGCTGGAATTCTTTTGTTTTTATTTTAATTATGATTGTACATGTGGGGGTGGGGTTGTACACAGGTAAGTGCAGGTGCCTGGGAGGTCTATCAGATCCCTAGGAAGTTGTGAACACTCCAATGTGGGTAGTGGGAACTCTCCCTCTGGAAGAGCCTAAGTGCCTTTTAACCACTGCCCTCCCTGTCCTAGAATCCAGCTGTTGAGAAAGCCCAACAAGACTCTGCAGTGAGGGACCCCATCTCTTTCCGTGTCACCATAATTCCCGTCTTCCAACCTGCCTGACTCAGACCTTAAAATTCAAGCACGAGGACACCTCTCACAAAGTCTATAGTTAACAGATTCCGGATTACCATGACTATGTTTGGAATATTTAAAGTAAAAAAGTAAGCATGATCAAGAGAGATAAGGATAATAACCTGAGCCAGGAGATGGTGGCGCACACCTTTAATCCCAGCACTTGGGAGGCAGAGGCAGGCGGATCTCTGTGAGTTCGAGACCAGCCTGGCCTACAGAGAGAGTTGCAGGAAAGACAAGACTATTCACGGAATCCCTGTCTCAAAGAAACAAAAGCCCTGAAACATTTGAGAAAAAAATTAAACAAACTTATTTATAAAAAATGTAATTGCTAAAAATGGCGCTTAAAATAGAATGGTTTAAGCAGTACGTATTAAACATGAAAGGAAAACCTGCTGCATAGGAAGAATTTAAAAATTCACAGAATGAAGAACCAACTTAAAGAGCCTAAAACTGTACAAAACTTTCACAGAAGATAAGCAGACAACTTAGACTGAATCTGTAGAACACCAAAGGTGAAGAGATGGCTTGGCAGAAAGGTATGCTGACCAACGACTTCCCCATAGCAATGAAAGTCAGGAGATAGTTGAAGGCCATCTTCCACATGGTTCAAGAAAAATTAACTGTTATTAGCAGAACAATTGTAGAGAAATGATCCTTCAAGAAGCAATAAAAAGATTTCCAGATAGACAGCACATGCGTGTTTCTCCCAAAGAAATACCAAAAGGATGTTTCTAAGAGGACCTGGTCTCCAAAGAGAAGCATACTAGTTCCTTCTTAATGCTCTATAACAAACTGCCACAGAATTGGCGGTTTAAAATAATACAAAATGGGCCAACATGGCTCACTGGGAAAAGGCTCCTGCCTCCAAAGCCTCAGTTCAATACCTGGAACCCCCAAGCTAGGAGAGGAACTCCTTCAGTCCGTCCCCTGACCTAACACACACACACACACACACACACACACACACACACACACACACACCACCCATACTCGCCCACACACAATAAATAAATAAATGTTATTGAAAGTTTAAAAAATACTGTCTTATAGTTCTGAAAGGCAGAAACTGAACACAAGCCTGACTAAGTTCTATCAACAGGGCTCTTGGCTATGTAAGAGACCGTCTACCTTTCCTACCTTCCAGAGGAAATTGTAACTCTTAGTCTGTGGAAACTTCCCTCGTCCTTAATATCAGCAGCCGTTCTCTCATCTCCCCAGTGTTTCTCTGACCCTTCTGCTCTTTTCCCCCACTAAGGCGGATCATCATGATTAAGTCGGGCACACCCCGGTCATCTCAGACAACTTTCCTACTTCAAAGTCATCTGAGTAAAAACTTAACTCCCCCCTTGCTGTGTAACATAACCTGGCGTAAGCTCCCGGGATAGTATGTGGATATGCTGGAGGTGGGAGATACGGTGGTTTGAACGAGAATGGCCCCATAGGCTCAATATCAATAATTGGTAAATGAGACTTCAAGAAGCTTCTTTACAGCTTGTTTTAATGTCCCACATCCACAGCCACAGGGGGAAAGCAAATCAAAGCTACAGAGATCCCTCTGCTCACTCCGGTCAGAAAGGCTAAGATCACAGAAATAAATGACAGAAAATGCTGATAAGGATGGGGGAAAGGGGAACCCTTGTTCACTGATGATGGAAGCGGAAGATGATGCGGCTACTATGGAAATTAGTGTGGAGGTTCTTCAAAAAGCTAAAAATAGTTATACCACATGATCCAGCTACAATGCTCTTAATCATAGAACAGGACTCCCTCAAATACCCTGGAGGCGGCTGCTCATCCCTGTTCACTGCTGCTCTGTTTATAATAGCCATGAAATGGAAGCAGCCTAGACGGCCACCAACTGATGACGGAACAGTGAACATGTAGTATATTTACATAGTGGGGTATTATTTAGCTATTAAAAAACTTGGAACTGGGGCTGGAGAGATGGCTCAGAGGTTAAGAGCAATGACTGCTCTTCCAGAGGTCCTGAGTTCAATTCCCAGCAACCACATGGTGGCTCACAGCCATCTATAATGAGACCTGGCGCCCCCTTCTGGCTTGCAGGCACACGTGGAAGGAATGCTGTACACATAATATAATAAATAAATACTTAAAAAAAAACTTGGAACTATAAAATTTTCAGGTAAATGGATGTTATCTCAGGGAGATAACGGCCCAGGCCAGAAAAACAAATGCCACATGTTTGTCTCATTTGTGGATGCTGGCTTTGAGTCTTCAGAAATGTGTGTTTCATTTGGAATACCCATAGAGGTCAGGGAATTACTAAGAGCTATGGGGAGAGACTTTATGGGGGAAGAGGGGATAGACTGCTCTTGTATAAAGAGTCAAAAAGGGAATAACAGAACAGGAAGGGTTAAATTGGAGTGGGGTGAGGGTTGGGTAGAGGAGGGGGTGTAAGAAAGGATAAATAACACTAAAGACCTTTCAAGAAAGTTGTGCAGAAATTTGCTGCTGTTGAAGCATTTGTAAAACATCATATATATTTGTAGATAGACATGGAGAGATAGATACAGAGAGTTAAAATGCACTTACCCTACGGCAGGGCAACAATGTCCCTATTAAGAATCGGGGGAGTTAACAAATAAAAATCCTGGTATCGGGTACTGGTAACCTCTTCTGAAGTTATTGATCATGAGGTGCCATAGACCCCAAACTTTACAGGCCGTTGCCAAAGTTCTTGGTTACCCTTTAGAATTCGACAGTTGCTGAAGACACCACAGACTTGAGCCATAGAACATGGAGAGATCAAGCTGATACTGATCTCGAAAAAAAATCCCGAACAATAAAAAAAAAAAACCTTATGAAGCTTTTTTGAAATCATCACCCCACATTTCAAGTTATACTACAGAGCTATAGTAATAAAAACAGTGTGGTACTAGCATGAACACACACACACACACACATACACACACTTTGGTCATTGGGGTAGGAGTGAGGACCCATATATTTACATTCTACAAGCCACAAACCACCTGATTTTTTTTTACCAAAAAAGGTCTGAAATACACATTGAAGAAAAGACAGCCTCTTCAACAAATCATGCTGGTCAAACAGCTAGTCAATGAAAAATGAAGCTCTCTTCTCATCTCTCAGTCTGCACAAAACTCAACTCCAGACGAGTCCAGGATGCCCACATAGCAGTAGATACCCTGAATCTGACAAAGTGAGAAATGGAAAAGGTGTGCGAACTCACTGGCACAGGAAAGGGCTTTCTGAACAGGACCCTGGCAATACAGGAACACATATCTTTAGAAGCGTTCTCCCCATGGCCAAGGCTACCCAGATGTCTAGAATCCCCAAGACCATAATCACCAGGGATCCCCATTCCTTCCAGTCTTTCTTCGTGCTGGGGCACTGGATTTCAGGCTTCTTGGGTGTTCTCGGCACCCTGCACCAGAACACTGGTCTCTTCGGAGCTTTGTGTCATCTGCCTGAAAGAGAGTTCTAGGGGAGGCAAGGGCAGGCTGAGGGTACCATACCTGATTCCTCCCCAGGTACCTGGGGTTAGGTCAGCAGAGAACTCTGCAGTCTCAAATGCTGACCAAACTGTAATGGCTGCAAGCCTAGTCTGTTCTGTTGGGCGGCCTCAGTGTCTGTTCCAGGCCTTGGCTTCCTGTTAATGCAAACTCATTCTCCAGTTCACACCTGCGACCACGTTAGCTAAGCCCTGATCTTTCTCCTATACCTTCGGAAAACTGGTCCTAGGAATCATTGTGGTTAACAGAACCCATCGATACCAAACCTCATATAAATTGACAAAGTTCCTTAAAACGTGTGTGCATCTTCCTGTATACTTTAAATCCTCTCTATATTTATACTACTGAATGCAATACTATGTACATAGTTACTTTGTATTACCTAGGGAATAATGACAAAAAGTCACTATAGAAGTTGTGTGTGTATGTGTGTAGGTGTGTGTGTATGTGGTGTGTGTGGGTCTATGTCTGGTGTGTGCGTTCGTTTGTGTGAGTTCAGGCATCTACACAATGACACACATGTGGAGGCCACATGTCTGGGATGATGGTCCTTGCCTTCCACTCCAGTTTTTGAGTGATATATCTTGTGTTTGCCACTGTGTACGCCAGGTCACAGTAGATGTGCTGGGATCGTGGATGTGCACTACTGTAGCCAGTTTTATGTGTGTCCTGGGGATCCAGGCTAAGGCTCACGTGTTTGCACAGCACGTACTTTACTGACTGAGTCATCTCTCCAGCCCCCAGAGACAATTAAAAAACTATTTTTCTGACCCGTAGTTGATTGAATCTACAAGTGCAGATCCTGTCTCTGCAGATACAAAGGGCCAATCGCAGTGAGCACTCACATGTGTCACTTCAGGTCTCCCCACAACTCACCCCGACAATGAGGTGACAAGAGTCTGGCCTTCCTCTTACAGATGTTGCCAAAGTCACCAAGATGCAGTTGACGAGGTTGAGATGCGCGCCCCTGCGCACCGGAGCCTGCCTTCCACGTGAGTCCTGTTGCCATCACAGATACGCAGGCTCCTCCCCAGCCTGCAGGCGCCCCCCCCCCCCCCCCCCCCCCAGCTCGGCTTCCGAGTTTTGCAAAGCTGCCTTTTGTGGAGTTTCCAGATTTGCAAAATTAGTTCCCGATTATTCACCAACACACGTTTCTCTGCAAAGGCTCCTTTTTCTAGTTCTACTCAAGGCTAAGAGACCTAGGCTTTCTGGCTGGGTGAGCCCAAGCTAAGGAGAGCAGGAAGTAAGGGCCCCATGGGAAGTCCCTGCGGTTAGGAGTGCCCAGGCGGGGATCATCTCTCACCTCAGGTTCCCGGGACCTCCCAGGCCCATGGCAGGCCTAACAGAGAGGGGGAAAGGAAAAGGCTCTGACCAGATCACTCAGTCAAGCGAGAGGAGCTGTCCTGCCCCATCAAAGAGGCAGACTTGCAGGAGGAAGGATTACAAGCTGCAGTATACATGCCTGCCCTCTCCTTCACCTTGGTATTAAAACATTGCCTGGAGCAAGGCCTTGTTTAAGATCACACAATTTAAAAGGAATTTATAATCTGCATATCAGTTATCTTTCTAGCCAGTCAAGTCTAAGACACAGCTGAGAATGTCGGGTCTATTTTATTTCTATCAAAGTAAGAACGACATGGCCCGACTCTCTCAAAGAGTCACCGCCATCCTGGAGACCGGCCCCAAGGATCTCTTGCTGTTGTCCCCCACCTATCAGCCGGATGGTTATTAAGTACACGCAAGTTGTCTGCTCCCTGGTGGGAGGCCGCAGAGGCATGAAGCCAGAACAGGTTGGTTCTGAATCGCACAGGAGGAACAGGGCTCAGAGACTTGGGAAACATCCAGAGAAAGTTGAGGGAATGCATCTGGCCTGCTGGAGAGAGTCTTGGCAATGGTCCAGCTTTGAGGTAGGTGCAGGCAGAGATGGAAAATGGGGTGAACACCCTAAGTGATGCTGCGACCACCCCTGGGGGTCTGCACAGGGCTCAAACCATACAGGTCCCAGCCCAAGTCCTTTCCCTTGCTGTTCCCTGTGATTATAACATTCTTCCCCTTCCCCAGTTCAAATACCACCTTTCTCAGAGAGACCCTCCTGACCTCTTTTTCTAAGATATCTGTCTGGGTCCCTCAAAGGCACCTCACACTCTTGGTTTATCCTTCAGCCCTTAGCCCCATAAGAAATTGGCTTATTTTACTCCCCCCCACGCCCCCCATTAGAACACATGTGGCCTTGTCTGGCTTGCCGCCAGTGTTTGTGAGACCACCCCACAGGCAGGACTAAGTCGAGATGTATTTTGAATAAATGTATGCATACATGGTCCGTTTGGGGGGTGAGACAAAGGTTCTACCACATAAATCCAGCTCCTTCCCCACATGTGACCTCCAGTTCTATGTAGATAAGAACCAGTTTGGCTTCTGCTAGCCTGAGTCACCCCTCTGGAAGCTGGGCCTGGCTTGGCATCTGTCGTCAGCGACCCACCTCCTAAGGCTGACTGACTCAGTGTGGGTGTATGGGAGGGGCCAGCTCCCCCCTTATTCTGCTTAGGTGGCTGGGAAGGAGGGGTGGTTCCACCCTGGGAGGGTCAGTGACAGAGGTGCTGGCTGGGTGCTCCTTTATAGGCGCCACCTCTTCCTGGAGTGAGACGCTGGAAGACAGTGGAAGACCTCAAGTCCTGTCCCGCTCTCCCATGGCTTCAGGTAAGCTTTTTGAAGTTGTTTTTGTCTGTGTGAAAAGTAAGGGCGGAATTGTCTATCACTAGTGTTGCCAGTGCTGGATGCCAAGGGCGTGGAGTCCTCGTCTATCTGGAAGACCTGGATAATGGAACGCCATGGCATCCCAGGAAACCACGCAGGTATGCTGGGGAGGAGGGGGCGTGCCCATTATGAGAAGAGTCACTAGAAGTGTTGGCCATTCTCCACTGTTCATGGAAACAGGAAATGGACGAAACATCTCCGTAAGGTGGAGGAAAGAAATATGTGCTGAGTGGGTGCTATTGATAGGAAGCACCCTTCGTCCACAGGCTGGAGAGGGAGGTGGAAGGGTGGGATCTGCAGAGAGTGAAAGGATTGACACTAGACAACTCCAAAAGATGTTGGTCAGAGAAAAGGCAAGCTCAGCCATGCACTAGCGGTGGACATCTCTTAGGAAATGCCAGATACTATCTGGGGTGCTCTGATTAAATATACCGACAAAAAAAAAATATATAGGTTGCTATTTCTGCTCAGAACATATTTGGTGCAGATAAATCTTAGGATTGTTGGTCTGAAGGTTCAGTCTCTAATTTCAGTTTAGCTCTTGCTGAACCAACCATTTATTGGGGGAGGTGCTGTCTCTCTACTCTTGATGTTAAGAAAAAGCTGGCAAGTCCTTGGAAGGACACGAACACTTCCATGGTGCTTGCTCCAAGCCGGGCACTCACTCTCAGGTGGCTCGTGTAGTTAATACTCACAATGCCTATGAGGAAGGACCTTAGCATCCACATTTGCAGAAGAGGAAATAGATGGAGAAAGATGAAATAATTTGCCCAAGGTCACACAGCCAGTATTAGGGGAGAAGCTAGTGTTGACTGTGGAAAAGTCTATCTCTAAACCACTGCTGCCCTATGCCATGGGGAGAGTGGGTGTCTTATCACTTATGGAACATGTGACAATGTTAGATGCTCTTGCATGTTCTCCAGATGCGGTGAAGTAGGATGCTGGGGGCATTTTCAGAACCACACAGAATCTTATTTTGAGATAGTTTATTCCAAAATATTTAGAACTGGCAAACACATAGGGGCTACACGCTCATGGGTATGAGTTGGGTTGAACTTGGAAATCAGTGCCAACAAGCCCAAAATGGGCACCACAGTCCCTGGAAGAAGGAATCAGAAATGCACTCGAGAGCCAAAGAGATGGCAGGTTCCAAACTGCGGCCAACCAGAGAACAAGCAAAGAATTGAGAAGTTACATGTGTGGTTCGATAGGGGAATGAGAGAATGATGACATGGAGTCTCACTACTTACACCACAGATGATGTTTCTAAAGAGAGAGGATAAAGAGGTGGAGGAAGCAATGGTGAAGGAAAGAACACGCCCTGTGTTAGGACCTGCATTTGAAAACAGTTTTAAAAAACTAAACATCAACATCATCTTGAGATGAATGGTTTAGCCTGAAATGAGTCAAAGGTGAATTGATATTTACTGTGGTCTCTTCCTGGCTGAAAAACTCATTTTGGGATTTTATGTACTTGTGGGTTATCTGTTTGTCTGTCTTGTTCATCATCTGTGAATTTGTCCATCTAGCTATCACCTAAACTACCTATCCTCTATCCAAACGGATCGTGTCTCTGCCAATAAGAAAAGATAACTTGGCAAGACAGTCACTAAGACAATTGTGCTTGCAATTTATGGCATTGCCCACCAGGGGTACAAGCTCATTTAGAGAGAGCAAAGGACTGAGGAGTCCACTGAGAATCAGAATATTCAGTAATAAAGCTAAAATAGTCTCAAGTGGCCTTCACTACAGCCTATACAGAGGTTTAGAGTCACTTTTTCCTTACATCCCAAATGTTTTCCCATATCTCTGAGCAATTATGAACTAACCAGTTACTCCATAAGGTATGAGTTAGAGCCAAAAATAACATCAAAGAATAGGTGGAGTTCTTGCATGTGTTAACCTTGCAATGAAGCAAAGAAGGGAAGCATCTGTGGCCTCTTTAGCAAGACAGTAGCATGGGAAAGAATGAAAACACAGAGTTCAAATCTTGCCTCAGACTGTGTCTAGAGCAGGTGTAGTCTCTCTGATCCTTGACTTCAGCTCTAAAGGTATCCGGGCCCATGCCCATCATGAAAGCAGTCCTATGGTATCTACCTTGCACAGAGGACAGGGGCATGAAGAGTGTGGTACAAGGTAGGGATCACTCGGTGGCAGAGTGTGTTTGTGGTGCTTTGAATGAGAAATGTTCCCTATAGAAGGCCTGGGCATTTGAACATTTGATCCTTGGCTGGTGGTGCCATTTGGGGAGGGTTAGAATGTGCAGACTTGCTGAACCAAGACCATTACCGCGAGCAGGAGCGTTTACAGCTTCCCGCCGCTTCCCGTTCGTTTCTGCCTTGTGGCTATGGTTGAGAATGTGAGCTCTGCTCCAGACACCATGCTTCCCCTACATGAAGGACTCTTAGCCCCTCTGCAACCGTAGCCAAAATAAACCTTTTTTTTTTTCCGTAAGTTACTTCGGGCTATGGCGTTTTATCACCGCAGCGTAGAATCAGGGAATGCACCGACAGAGACTGGGGCCCAGAAGACGACAGCGTAGGTGTGCCCTCTCTCAGAATTCCTGTCCCTCTCCATCAGCTCTTGCCCTACCAAGTTCATCTCCAAAGAAAAGAGTAAACATGTACCTCTGAAGACTTGATAATTATACAAATGATGACTCTCGGGGCCAATCTGTATTACACCCACACATCCTGGAAGTAAACGCCATCTGGGAAGACTTGACCTCTAAAAGGATTAGGGCGGGGGGGGGGGGGGGGGCTTCCTATTTGGATCTGGGAAGAGAGTAAGCATTTTGCAAAGCTGTTGTCTCCTGAATGACCTTTACTAGCCCGGAGAGAAAAACGTGACCACCCTGACATCAGAGAGCTAGAGAGCGGAAGCTTGAGGAGAGCTGGCTTAGGAGAGCAGCTGTCACCAAGCCTGGCCTGCTCCCCGAGGGAACTTCCAACGGACTCTGGGGTATTATTAAGATGAGTTCTGACACCTGACAGGGATAGCTGGGAGCAGATGGACCAAGACGACATTAGACTGTATCACGAGGTGCTGGGCTTGCTGTGTTTGTTTCTACTTCTCATCCTACACGACTTGGGAAGAACAACTTTAGCCCATTGTTTTAGTAAAAATCAGCAAAGTTAGGCTAAGACTGCTACCCCTGTGCACTGGATCCTCTAACGCTCAGTCATTCAAGTGTTGGCTGTTGTTTCAGCTCAGGGTACATCGCTCACCCAAAGCCAAATACGTGCATCTCACAAACAGTGCGTGAGTGGCCCCGGTGCAGCTCCAACAGGCAGAGCTGATGCTCACACCAGGATTTGTTCACGTTTTCCGGTCATGTGGATTTATCGGTCCAGATGCCGGTGGTGCAGTACCTGAAAGTGAGCCATCTTGGGCTTAGAGAAGGAGCTTGCTCTTGGAACACGTGGAGGTGGTTTCTCCCTGGAAAGAAGGAAAGGCAAAGAAGAAAAGTCCGGTTGCCAACTTCTCATTCACTGACATTCACAGCATTGGTGGCTTTAAATCATCCTGTGTGGGAGTGTTTAAGCCACAGCAATTGGGAAATGATATAAATAAGATTTACAGGGAGAGACAGAGTGGTTGAACATAGCATCCTTCTGGCTTAGTCACCCCACTCCATGTGTAATCTGTCTTCTGACCCCAGGAATATCTGACCAAAGCGAGCTTCACCGTACTCTCCAATGTGCTTTTCTTTAAGATAGACCCACGGTCCTTGGGGTAGCATTAACAGCATTTTTGTCCTGGCTCACATCCAGCTTTCCCATTACTTCTTCTGACTGTACCCCTAAACATGGTGAGTGTGAGTGCTAATACTGCCAACATGGTAAGATCTCAAACCTAGAAGAAACCTCTGGATCCATCTGTATGGGAGTTTGTAGGTTGAAATTTACCCATCTGTCTTAGTTAGGGTTTCTATTGCTATAAAGAGACACCATAGCAACACTTACAAAGAAACATTTAATTGGGGTGACTCGCTTACAGTTTCAGAGGTTCCGTTCATTACCATCATGACTGGGAGCATGGTGGCATGCAGGCAGACGTCGTGCTGGAGCTGAGAGTCCTACATCTTGCAGGCAACAGGAATTTGACTATCACACTGAGGGAAGCTTGCGCAAAAGAGACCCCCAAAGCCTGTCCCCACGGTGACACACTTCCTCCAACAAGGCCACACTTCCTAATAGTGCCACTCTCTTTGGGTGGACGTCATTTTCTTTCAAACCACCATCTGTGGCCATCACCAGCCCACGCTGGACCTAGGACTGAATATAAGAAAAACAATGAGCTGAGTACTAGCGGTCGTGGTTCCTGCTTCCTAACTCTGAATGAGCGTGACTCAGTGCCTCATGTGCCCTCTGACATACGCTCACACTGGGACATATGCTCACACTGGGACTGAAACAAACCCTGCCTTCCTTAAGCTGCCTTAGCCAGGTGTTAGTCATAGACATGAGAAGGGAAAGGCAGGTGATATGTATCTTCAGAAGACCCTTTGGAATCTACGACAGAATGGCCAAGATTATAAGGAACCACGGGGTCTGGAGAAGTTGAAGGTAGCTTTAGGTTTCTTTATCTGTAAGGCATCTACAAGTTTCAAAGTCTGCAGATTCACTGGGAGGATAGCTCAGAGGTGAAGCATGCCTTTAACATGTGAGGGGCCAAGGGTTAAATCTTTGGGGAAGCTCTTCCCCAAGCTGAGGTTTTGAGGATTCGTGGACCTTGGTTTGGAGGGCTCAGAATAAACCTATTAAAGTTTATACACTACACTCTGCTTAGGGAAAAAAATAGTCCTCATAAATTCCAAGCAATCTGGATTAGATTTCTGGAGAGTTAGGAAGGAACCAAAAATGGAACTGCCCTCTCAAGCATCCAAGCCCACTCACAAATGAGTTCAAGACTTATTTAGACAAACACTACCTAGGACTTCCGTGCTCTGGTCCAATAGCCCAGCAGGAGCAAAATGATCAATATCAGGATAACATCATACACAGCCTTAAAAGATGTCTACAGTTTATAATAACCTTAGCAAATATTTTTTTAAAAAAAAACCTAGACATGCTATGTTAGTCAGCTTTGTTCATATAATAAAACAACTGCTGGCATTAACTTATGGAGAGAAGGGATTTAATTGGTTCACAGTTTTGGAGTCTGTAGTCCAAGATTGGGTAGACTCACTGCTTTGGTTTTGGGGGTATAACAGATACTGCAGAATATTCACCTTATCAGCCGGGACGTAAAGAAGAAGAAAAAAGCAGAGAAATTTCCTTCGAGAGTATGCTGCGCCTCCAGGGACCTAAGGCGCTCTCCCCTGTGCAGGGTCTACCATAGCTCACTAGCACCGTTCTGGGAGCACTTAAACAAACCATAACATATATGCGAGGTGGTTTGTGCATTAAAGAAAGCCAGACAGTGGGAGGAGACCTAGGATGGATTCAAATCATGGTGTTATCAGGGGCAGCCCTTCAAAGGCCTGTGCAGGGATGAGAAGACGGCTCACTAGGTCAAACGCTTGCCGCACGAGGATAAGGAACCAAGTTCAGAGCGCCACTATCCATGTTGAAACTGGGCATCACCTTATGAGCTTGTAATATTAGCACTGAGTTGGTGGTGGCTGGAGGGTCTCTGGAACTCACTAGTGTAACTGAAACCATTCCGTGAGAGATCATTGCCTCAAACAGCTTTAGTGACAAGTGATGGAGGGACACACCCAGACATCAACCTCTGTCCTGTGTGTGTGCATGCACGTGCTCACACACATATATACACACAAATACATAGGTCCAGGTATAACACAAAGATTTGAAAGACAAGATTAAAATTTTGGATGAAGAGCTACAAACTCTACAAAAAGGGGAATCAAGCGAAAGTTCTAGAACTGAAAGACATCACCAACTGAAATTGAGAAATAGTGAAGCGTTATCAGAGAGTTCCCATGGGGTCAGAGCTGTGTTTAAAATATTACAGGATGCAGTGTAAGACATTTGTGAAGGTCATTTCCTCCTCACAACCTGATGTAAAGGATTCTTAAGGCCCCTGATCCATGTGTGAAAACACTTTTGTTTATACCCCGCTGTGTCCCTAAAGCTGCCTGATAGAGCCTGCCTATTGCCACTCCAAGCATGTGGATACCTGAATTTTCCATCCCCTTGCCTCCATACCATAAGAAAAAAGTTGAGTGGAACCGAGGCCAGGAAGTGAGGAAGAAAAAGGACGTTGTCCTTCCTCTTCTTCCCTCTCTAGTGGGGAGATGTGCTTAGGATCCCCACAGGAAATCCAGGGACTTCAGTCCAGAAGGAAAGAACCATGCATGGGTAACAGGGAGCGGAGGGCTTGTAAGTGCCTGCACGGGTGAGACAGGGTTGGAGGCGTGGTAGGCTCTGTGACCCGTCTCTCCCATTTACCCTGAGGTAGAGAGCTGAGTGCAATCAATACTGTTTGAGTAATCCCCACAGGCCGGGATCAGGGTCAAGTACATCATGTGAGGAGTCTATCTAATTCTCATTGTGATCCATGATGTGATTTCCGTTATTGAAGCTGGTTATTGGGTAATAAAACTGGGTTCTAGCGAGTCCGCACACCCTGTCTGACATAACACAGCTCAGGACGGTGTGAGAGGACTGAGACAAGGGGTCCACCCAGGGACCCCTTTCCTGCACACACGGCCTTTGGTGGCGGTGGGCATGGTCCAGAGAAGTAAGCACGGGGCAAGGAAAGTCTGGGAGGCTAGCATTTGGAACCTCTAGAACTAAATGCTTTCTGTTTGGATTTGGGCCGAGATCAGAGCAACATTGACTCCGCAGCTGTGATGTGGGTGGGGTTTTGCTTGGACCACTGTCTGAGGGCAGAAGAGGGCACAGAGCTGCCCCGTTCACCTTGGCAAGTAGCTTCTCTTCCTCAACCTTCAAGGATGTTTGAGATAATACTGATTTGATGTTTTAACAAAATTTCACCAGTTTGATAAAAGTTGGCTCTTCTAGAGATATTCATTGATTGCTGTATTAGTAACTGCCCAAAACTTGGGTTTTCAAAAAAAAAAAAACATAAACAAAAACAAAAAAAAGATCTCTAAAAAATGATATAGAAAATTACACAGTAATGAACAAAGAAAACATTTATTGCTTAATGGCATTTCTGTATACTATATTAGAAATCACAGCCCTTATAAATATAATCATATTTACAGGATAATGTTGCTCAAATATTTGTGCCTCACTCCAACTATATAGCATTTTAGGAACTGTTATTTTTTGTTAAATTATCTTGTATTTCTTGTGTTGTTTTTATTTTCCTATGAATGCATAGTTAATAAAAAGTTGAATGCATTTAAGGCTTAGGCTTTAATATCTTGATAAATGTTATAGAAGTGTCACCACAGTCCAACTAGGTAACATATCTGCCTCCTCACCTAGCTACCATTTTTTTCTCCTTCCTTCTTCTTCCCTCCCGTTCTCCTTCTGTCCCTCTTGTTCCCCTTCTTTCCTTTCCTTTCCTTCCCTTTGAAAGGGAAGAGGTAGTGGGACTACTTAGCCACGCTCTCGGCACGTTTCCACATGCAGTGAGCACCACTGTTATTATGGCATGGCCCCAGATACCCAGAACTCACTCATCTCATCAGCTTGGCATAGGTTAGATTTCTGAGGCAGCAGAGAGACAGAAAGGCGAAAGACACCTGAACTTCAGCCACTGTTACTGTGTTGATTAGCACAGGGGTAGCTTGTGTCCCTCAGGAATGGAGTGAGGAGCTTGGAAATGAGGAAACTGTTCCAGCTGTGGTGGCCTACGTGATGCTCCCGCAGTCTCCCCCCCCCTCTCCCCCCTAACAGTTTGCCCACAGCCAGGCAGACTATCTTCTCTGGAGTTGGACAAAGCCATCTCTGTCCTCCTAGGAATCCTGCTTTACAACCCAGGCCCTCCATCAGCAGATTTACCTCCTTAACCATTCCCTACCTCCCGGCTACTGCCTCTGGCAATCACCAACCTCCTGCCTGCTTCTGGGTGTTAATGTGAACGGTAATAACATGCAAGATGTAGCATTTGTACAAATGAATAAGTAATAAAGGAGTCTAGGGCAGCTTCGGAAGTACCCTAAGACAAGCATGAGGGAGCTTCTGGAAGCTGGGTACCAGTTACTTCCCCCTTTCGGTAGGTATGATGACAACATTATGCACCTGGTGACTAATAAGCCTTCCAGAAACTTCAAAGCTTTATTTAATTCAGCAGTTTCTGGAAGTTGTAAATAAGCAGACCGGTTCATACTTATCTCTCTCCTTCGGGCAGCCTCATGAGAAACTCTCCAAACAAACAAAGAAATGAGCAAACAGAACATCCCTTGGCCCTCACAGATAGATACCATCTCTCTACAAGAACTCAAGAAGGATATGTATTTGCTGTTGGGACTCTCAAAACTATCGTCCAGGGCTCCAGTGCAGAAATGGTCCATTTACTGGGAAGAAGAGCACTTTAAAGACTTGACATTCATTCTGTAGCCTCACCCTGAAGGGATTTAGCTCTCCTTTGGACACACCCTGGTTTCTTAGGTTGAAAATAACGTCAAAGCTGCCAAGCAGCCGTGGTGCACACTTTTAATCCCAGCATTTGGCAGGTAGAGGCAGGCAGATCTCTGTGAGTTCGAGGCCAGCCTGGTCTACAAAGCAAGTTCCAGGACAGCCAGGACTATTACACAGAGAAATCTTGGCTTAAAAAAAAAAAAAGTCAAAGGTCAAAGGTCAAATGCATGGGGCTCAATGAGTAAAGTAGGATGACCTGGTCACAAGAACAAGCTCCATGACCCTTCCCTCTACTAATCTTTGTGAGTGTCCTTGTGGGAGGCTGAGATAAGGCTAACACAAGCTCCAGTCCAGCTCTGGAAAGGCTGTAGCTGCATCCCCGTGACAGCGCTCTCCCTCAGGGGAACACACAGGGGCTCTCTTCACCTTTCCTAACCTAGAATCGGAAGGTCCTCACCTTTCCCCAGCTGTCTAGAAAACCGCACCAAAGGAAATGAATGTTTATTAACATCCACTAGGGACCAAGATTTAACTTCCTTCTTTCCTTCTATCTTCAAGGAAGACAGGTCCTCCTCATTCTGAGAATGAAGAGGCAGAGACAAAAATAAGTGAAGTGACTTTTTCAAGGCCACATGGATGGCAGTGACAAGTGGCAGAGAAGGAGTCTGGAGCTGTTGCTGGCCGCATGCTTCATCCACTTTCCCCAGACCTCAATTTCTGAACGAAATCACCTCTCATAGGCTCCAGCTTTCCAGACGTGGGACTGGGGAAGACGGCTGATTTCAAAGCATCCCTTGGGAGAGAATCATTTCTCTAGAGCCAGAGCCGGCAAACTTCTGTGCTACGTGTGACCTGTCCCTTTTTTTTTTGCAAATGCAGTGTGTTAGAACAGTTGAGTTTTCTGACTCACAAATTGTTTGCGGGTGCTTCTCCACCGTGGCAGCTGTGCTGAGTGTTGTGCTGAGCTGCTGAGCATGGATGGTACACAAAACACCAAATATTTACCATCCAGTTCTGGACACAATGTTTATCCAGAGTCTGGCGAGCTCTCCCTTCCCCAAAGAACACGGTAACAGTGACGTGAACTGTCCTTTGTCCACCAGGTCCTATCACTTGCCTTCCGTTGCAAAGGGGACATTTCTGTTGGCATCTGTCTAGTAGGAGGGAAAAGGAAAACTCAGCCAGCAGGCTCAGAGTACCTGTCATGCAAACGAGAGTCTGGCTTTTATCGTATCTTCTTCCCAGGAACACCATGAATGGGGAAATGGAAAGCTCAATTTTGGGGAAATTGCAAAGGGTGAAAGGGGGAGGAGATCAGTTACAACACACTGTTGCAACACTCAGCAGGGCTGAAAGTGACAACAGCGAGGGTTTCTCTTTTTGGAAATGTGAGGGTTTTTCCGCGTCTGACAGGGGGGACGGAATGACAGCAGCGCGGGCCGGTGAATGACTACTTTCTTTATAAGCAACCACCCTGAGCCTGAAATGGCAGTCTCTGGTCTCTGCTGCCTTGCTGTGGCCTCAGGATGGAACTCTGCAGCAGACGGTACCGTCACTTAATCTCTCTCCTTCTCTTCCTTCTATGTCATTCAGAAGCAACCTGCCGCCCTTCTAGGAGAAGACCCTGCAAGATGCAAGCTTTCAGGTAAGTCTTCCAAAGGCATGGGGTTGCATAGAGGCGCATGTCATACGTAAGTTCCAGGGCACTGGATCTGAGGGACGGGATGGAAAGGGATATATATCCTTGACTCAAGAACAACTTGTTACATGCACCGTCCCTAAGGCTTATGTTTTAAAAAAAAAAATGTTCCATGCATGGACAACAGGGTGGTCAACTGCTCTCAGTTTCCCAGATTCCGAAGTGTTCAGTAAGTGGCAGAATAAAAGGAGCCCAGGAACGATGCTAGCTTTGGGACCTAGCAAAGAGGACTACCGCAGCAGGACACAGTCTACAGCTCAGACCAGCAATCTACACCCTGTGTCTGTGCTGACTTGGAAGATCTCTCTCTTTGGAGTTCCCAGTTTCCTTACCTGGGCATCTTACTGGTTTAATGATAACCCCTCGTGTACCTTAAAGAGTTGTGCAAATTAAAGACATAAGTAATCCTGTAGCTGTGTTCTGGGACCTGTGCTCTGAGAACCTGAAAAAAAAATGGCTTGAGTCTTAAAATTGGACCAAGAGCCTTGGGTGATCTTCACCAACTATCATAAGCTGTCACCAATCTTAGAGTAAAAATGGCAGGCCTTTATTTTGATTTTGAAAAACAAATGAAGAGATTGTTGGTGCATACAAGCTGTCCTAGATCCTTTCTGAGAATGAAGTCAGTTGAATCACTTCCCCTTTGACCCTGTCTGCTTTGGAACTACAGCCGGAAGCTGGGTTTCTGGCTCAGAGTATATGCATTCATTCCAAGGCAAGTCTGTCCCACAGAAACAGGGACTGTCTGCTTCATGAGGTTCCCCACCACATCCTCTTAGCAACTCCAGGAGAGGTTCCTGGAGTCCTTTTAAGCAAGGCTATTGGGTCCCTTCAGTTTGAAGTTCACCATAGAAGCAAAGGCACAAATACCCCTTCCCATGCAGAGGACCTGATTTGTCCTCTGCCCTTCGCAGAGCTCCGTGGCTACTCCAATCAGCTGCCCTGATGAGTAAAGAGACAAGGTACAGATCCAAGGTGCTGTCACCAGGGTGGTATTATCACATTTCACAGTGGCCTGTCTCTCAGCCAGGGATCCCTTCACCAAGACAGAGAGTGACCAACAGGCCATTGTGTAAGCTAGAGAGGAAGTTGACTTGTTCCCAGGGACAGCTGCCCCTGCCAGAGCCAGAGCAGGTGATTGGCAAGAGAAGCAAAAGTTCTAGTTTCAGACTTTCAGGCCTAAGACTCAGAGTAGCTTGGCTCCCGTACGTTCTAACCCTTGAACTTGTAATACTATGATGTAGTGGCCACCTAAATTTACACATAGCTGCCTGAAAATAAAAGAAGGGCATGCAGCCAGCAGCTCCCCTATTGAGTCGGGTGAATACAGGATGTGTCTGCATTGCCTAAGATTCTATCAGATGGTGATGCTCTAAAGAAAATTCTAGTGAAGCAGCAGGAGTCTACGCCGGGGTGAGGAGCACGAAGAAGAGGCTTTCTGTTCACCAGCTGTGAGAGATGGATCTCTCTCTTACGGTAGTGTTGGCTTGAGTCGTCTCATTTGTGCTATGATCTCGCTAAAGACCACACTCCCAGCAGATCTAGGCGTAAGTTAGATGGCACTGAGGATGTCAGACACGGTACTGTTCTGCCTACCACAGCTGGGCCATTTTGCTTTTCAGAATCTGGGATACTAACCAGAAGACCTTCTATCTGAGGAATAACCAACTCATTGCTGGCTACTTACAAGGACCAAATACTAAATTAGAAGGTGAGTGGGTAACAGGGAGGCTAGTGGGATGTGGGCCTAGGGTCACCTTTCCATGCTCCTCTGGCTGTAGGTGGGATGTCTTCATTTCTGTTGAGTTTGAAATGAGAGACATGACCACCAGAGGATACACATGGGAGTGACCTCAAGAGTGGGAAAACGTTTAGAGCCTGAGTCTCAGTGCCCTAGGGACACAGCTAGGGGAACAGGGGCCAGGAGTCTCGCTGCACTTCCTGAATCCTTCTGTGTTGGAAGACCATCCATGTTCCTGTGTTATTCAAACCCTAGCCTCACCCTAGGCGAACACACCATGTACACGGCTGAATAATACTCTTTCTTGTGGCTACTAACCTCAGTATGTACCCATCTATACTTGGGACAAAGCTAGATGAACTGGGAGGAGCATCACTCACAGATTCTTCAGTTTTTCTTCTAGAAAAATGAGGGCAGTGGGTTGACAGAACTTGAATTTCCTTTAGCACTAGAGTCTAAGTGTTCCCACACTTCTATTTGTGATAGAGAGGCACTGCCCACACTTCCTTACTATTCCTTCCCCAAGCCCTTCCTCTGCTTTCCTATCTTACTCAGCAGCTATAGGACTGGCTTTTCCTGACTTTCTAGTAATCTAAGGAATTCTCCCATGAGCGTCCTCGAGTATAGGGAGGCTGGGTTTTCTACTGCTCCCCAGTAGCAGATGGGAAAGGTGGGCTGTAAAGTCCACAGGCTTCCTGGAGCCTACTCACAGGCCTCATGAGTTGTGTGCCCCTGACTATTAACAGCATTTCTGTTGACCAGGAGGACAGGTTTCCTGGGGAAAGTAAAGAAAGATTGGAAAGAGTGTGGAGCAGAGTCTAGGAGGCTGGTCCTTAGGGATAACTAGGTAGAGATTTTGGTTGGCTCTCTTATATGGAGGCAGACTAGGAAGATAGAGCCTGCCTGACCTTCTGACCTTAAATTTTTAGTTTAAAAAGGAGACAGAAAATACTCACAGGCTCTTCCCCACCCCTTCCTCCTCGTCTCTCTTTCTGACTTCACCCTCTGCTCTTCTGCAGAGAAGATAGACATGGTGACTACCGACCTTCAAAATGTGTTCTTGGGGATCCACGGTGGGAAGCTGTGCCTGTCCTGTATCAAGTCTGGAGACAATATCAAGCTCCAGCTGGAGGTAAGAATCTGGTTGAGCTATCAAACCATTATGAAATCCAACAGTTTACACCAGCTACAGATGGTTCTCATGACTCTGTGAGTGTGCGCAGATGAGGGAGGCACGTCATTCCTCAGAGGGTAATCTTTTGGGTCACTCCTGAAATAACTTCCACAATGTTCTTGGTCATTATTGGGTGTCCCAGGTGGTTTCTCACCCCTCTAAACCATCCTCCCTGTGACTTCTTAGCATCAAGCTTCCTTGGAGCATGGTGGCCAACTTCTTTGAGAGATTATTCCAGAAAAATGACCCTCAATGTGAAAGCACTTATTAAACTTGGTCTTACATGAGTCTATTGGCAAAAGCCTGTGGCATGGTTAATGTAGGCACATTGTAGAAGGGCACTAAGCAAGGGTTCAAACTCTAGGAGGAGAAATTTTTCATGGA
>NW_026067917.1:14137120-14223274 GCF_014885135.2 Alexandromys fortis
CAGGCCTGGCTTCAGGCTCCACAGAGAGAATCTGATTCACTTAGTCTAGGAACAAGAGCATCAGTACGCCAAGGCTGGCGCCCTCCAGGAGGAGCTCCGAGGTCACGTTCCCCAGCTGTTCCTTCTTGGCATCGTCTGTTAACACCAGGCTGGAGACGCCCTCTCATTGAAGGGAATGACCTCCTTACGAAGGCAGCCATACTTTTCCACCGTGTAGACCGACCGCCAAAGACAGAGTGCTCTGCTGTGTGAGGGTGTGGCTTCTACCCCCAGCACTGACGGGTAGGAATGAGGACATTGCTGGTTCTTTAAAAGCACGGGGTATGCACCTATAATATCATCATTTGAGTGGCTGAGGCAGGAGGATTGTGAATTGGAGCCTGCATGGGTTGAAGACTGCTTTAAAGAAAGTGACATTTGAGAATCTCCTGCTTTCTCAGTCATAAGGTTGGCTTCTGATGCCTGGCATAGGGAGCACAGTTTAGAGTAAACATCGGAGAAATCGGAACTGTCAATCACTTGGGTCTGTTGTCAATCACAGGACGTGAATGGTTCCTGATACCTAGAGTGCTGAAGTGACGTGACAACCCAGTGATCCTTTGCTATTATATTAGGGCCAACCTGAATCCACCCCAGTATCCTGAGAATGGTTTAGGCTCTAATCCTGGGTTTGGCCGCTCAGTGAATAGAATTTATCCCTACGAAAGCGGCCCCACGTACTTTGCATCCTCTGCCAATAGAATCTATCCTTACACTTACGACAGATCCTTCCCCTAGGCCCTGCCCTGAGCTCTGTTTATCAGCCAATAGAACGCATAGTAAAGTCACAGATGCTTTGTTCCCTTGCTAGGGAGTGTCAGAGTAGCTAACGCCTGAAGCTTTGCCGTGCTAATTGTCATGTGGAACCCTCTTTCAAATGTTTTGCCACGCTTAAGTGTGTAAGAAGAATAAACCTTAAGGTCAGCGCCTGAATAGACTTTCCTTTTCCACCTCGTGTGGACCGTCTGCTCCCTCTCACCCCCCCCTAGCCCCCCCCCTCCCCGGGCCAGCTGTGAGACTCGCGAGTGCAGCTTCGCTTTTGGTGGCTTTAGAGTAAAGCAATGTTAAATTGGTGTCGATTTTTACAAATCTTGGGAAGACCAAATGTGTATACAATTTTTAAGCCACAGAAGCAAACGTGAAAAATGTTTCATATCAAACCCAGTTATCTCCGAATAGTATAGAAAGATGGTAAAATAGAATTGAGGTTCTTAGCTTAAGGAAATTAAATAAAGGAACCATGGACTTTTCGGCCTCCAGCACAAGGGGGCAAGAAGAGAAGTTCAGCAAATTTCCACCAGAGGGCAGCCTTTCAGAAAAGACTCCTGTGTGGAGGCCTCCAATTAGTTCTGGTTAAATCTGGCTTTTCTGACTCAGCGGGGGAAATCTGCTTTTTTTTTTTTTTCTTTCCAATTCTATGTTTATTTTTATTCACCAATCAAGCTAAGCCAATTTAAAGTAGTGACAAAGTCGCAACCCCAACACCTCACCACCTGCCCGGACAGTGTCCCAAAGATTGCCTTATTCTATGGCTCTCTGTTCCTCCTGGGGACCATTCCTCCTGGTTATCTAACGCCCAGTCTCCAGTGTTCCTCTTTTTGTTGTTATCTTCTGAGAGGATGCGGGCATCTCTCCCCCTCCCGCTCAAAGGATCAAAGGGACCTCAGGGCATCTTTGGCCCTGCAAACAGAGGACTGTGTGTTCCAGAAAAACAGAGCTTGAAATTACTGTTCTAGCCGGGTGTGGTTCGCAGCTGTAATCCCAGCATACTAAAACGATTCGAAAGCCCCATCCACATCAGTGGGTTCTATTTATGACCCGCCAAAAGGAAATGGCATACAGAAAACGGAAGTGATGCTCACAGACCACGGAGTGGTTCCCTCTGATATTTTTTTTTCTTTTTCTCTTTTTCTTTTTTGAACGGCTGAATGGCCCCCTCCTGCTTTGATTGGTTGACACCGTTACAGTGTCCATTTGCATTCACATTAGCCTGTGGTCTGCGGCACATAGAGAAATCTTTAGCCCAGATTTAGAAAATGCAGAAACAGCTTTTTTGCTAAGCAATTCTATTTAACATGAAGCAGTGTCTCACTGTTAATCTGAACTATATTGTTTATTTATATATTAAATATTTCAGTGTGTTTCTCTTAGCCACTAATCTTTTATTGTGGTGGCTATTTCAATCTTGGCATCGTCACTTTTTAATTCAGCCTGTTTTTCTTTTTTTTTTTTTTTGAGAGAGAGAGAGAGAGAGAGAGAGAGAGAGTCACTGTGTCACTACTGGGCTCCACATTGAGATCCTCATGTCACAGCCTCCCAGTCTCCGAGATCGCATGTGTGTACTACCACGAATGTTCTTCTGTGGTTTTGTTGTTGTTTGCGTTTTTAAACTGAGTGTTTTATTATTATTGCTACTATCATTGTTATGATTGCAAGTTTTCTGTGTGGTGCATGCATGGTGTCTGTGTGTGACTGTGCTCACGTGTGTGTGTGTGTGTGTGTGTGTGTGTGTGTGTGTGTGTGTGTAGGCCAGAGACTGACTTTGAACATCTTTAACCATTGCTCTTTTCTTTAATTTTTGGGAAAGAGTCTCTCATTGAACGGAAAGCTTCATATGTCAGCCAGACTCGGATGGCTTTCTAGTCTTGGGGACCGGCCTGTCTCTGTCCTTCCAGCCCTGGGTTACAGGCCAACATCATCATGCTCAGCTTTTGGGTGGCGTTGGGGTCTAAACTCAGGTCTTGGTGCTGGCACAAACACACTTAACCCACCCAGCCATCAGCTCATCCCCCCAAGTAGACTTTTCCTTGTTGATCTGTAGACCTGTGTGCTAGCAGTGCTAACTCACATATACATATTCTGTACTTTCTGTTCTGTCTGCTCTTTGGGCAGCACCGCCCCCCTGTTTGTCACTCAGGCTGGGCTGAATTTCTTTCCTTCTATGCCCTCCTTTTCCATTTCCCGTGTGGGAATGTGGGCAGGCTCCACTGTTGCTGACTTCTTGATACTTTTATAAATACATTTCCCAATCTGAGAATCGCTTTCTCATGTTCTGTAGAGGGCATTTTGATGAGTGGCGTTTAAAACCATGATGCCCTACTTACAACTATTTTTCCTTTAAGAAATACTGCCTTGTTTGGAAGCTCACCTTACTAGACCTGGATGGAGGTGGGTGGTCCTTGGACTTCCCACAGGGCAGAGAACCCTGATTGCTCTTTGGGCAGACGAGGGAGGGGGACTTGATTGGGGGAGGGAAAGGGGAGGCGGCGGTGGGGAAGAGACAGAAATCTTTAATTAATTAATAAAGAAATAAATGAATTAAAAAAAAAGAAATACTGCCTTTCAAAAGGCTTCGAATATTCTGTCCTGTTGTTTTATCTAAATGGTAGAGCTTTGGGTTTTATGTTTATGCCTGTGAGTCATTTCAAAAATAGTTTTCCTGTAAGGCATATGGGGGAAGAATCATGCACTGTTCTTTTATTAAAATCATAGATGTATTAAAGCATAATATTTGACTCTTCCATTTACTGTACACTTCAATAGTTTTAGTAACCTCTAGAGCTGAGTAGTAATTGTTGTAACTGATATTACAAAAATTTTCTCACCATAAGTGCTGGAGAGTTGGCTCAGTGGTTAAGAGCACTGACTGCTCTTCCAGAGGGTCAAGGTTCAATTCCCAGCATTCACATGGTGGCTCACACTTGTCTGTAACTCTAATCCCAGGGAATTCAGTGCTCATTTCTGACCTCTGGGGACACCTGGCATGAATGTGATACACAGATTTACGTGCAGCCAAACACACGTAAATATAAAACAAATAAAAATTACAATGAAATTGTCACTCAGGGAGGAATTTTGTGCTTGGTGGACGCAATCTCCATCTTCCCTTCCAGGCCCAGAAATTTTCACAGCCATGTTCGAGCTCTGTATTTTAAAAATTTGATAAAAATTTCATTATGTAATACATAGTCTTTCATAGCTGAATACATTCTTTGGCATGTTTTCAAGGTTCATTCCTATTGCAGAATGTAATAATCAGTATTCTATTTTTGTCTGAATAGTAGTTCTTAACATAGAAATACAGTATTTTGTTACTATACATACACTATATTTTCTATAGATACACATTGTATTTTGTGGCTATCTTTTAGTTATTACGTGTTATATTGCTCCAAATAGCCAAGCAAAGATACTGCAATGGCAAATATCTTCATTGCCCTTAATATACATCTGGTTAGAATCACTGAACCAGATGAATATTCTGTGTTTAGTATTCTTAGGCATGGCCAAACTATTCTCCAATATGGCTGCTGCGTTTTACAATCCCACTGGCAATGGATGAACATTTGACTTCCCTATAACACTGCTAACATTAATTATTCTCTAGTATCCGTTTTTGAGATTTTTCTGAAGTACTCTAGCACTGAGCTACATCCCTGACCCTGCTTATTATCTATCTGACAGTTTAAAATTATAGCCAGTATATGAATACGTCATTGTGGCTTTGTTCCGCATTTCCCTGATAGCTCACGTAGTTGGGCATCTTTTTGTGTGTTTATTAGCCATTTGTCCATCTTATTCACAGATAATCTATTCAGGTTTTCTGCCAATTTTTTCTCAGTGCTGGAGATTAGAGTCGGGGCTTCCTGCAGGCTAAGCAAGCACTGTACCACTAGGCTACCTCCCCAGCCTAGTCTATTTCCAGGCAGAGCCACACTAAGTTACTCAACCTTTTAAGCAACTGGGGTCGCAGGCCTTTGGCACCAACCCTGGGCTTTGTTGGCCCATTTTTAAAACTGGATTGTTCTTTTTGTATTGAGTTATAAAACTTAGACGTTAAACATAAGTCCTGTTTGTACCAGAACCACCTATTGAAAAGGTTTTCCCTTCCCTACAGATTCACTGGTTACGTTGGTTAAAAGGTTTGTGGAGCTATATTTGGACATCACAATGCTGTCTTTTTGGTCTGTTTTCCTGTCATTTCAGTTTGAAATATTTCTTTATATTTCCTATGGTTTGTTCTTTGACCCATTCTTTGCTTAGAAGTGTTTTTGCTCAGTTTTCAAATGTACTGTGTGGTCCCTAGACCAGACACTGCTGTGTGCTGTTGACTTGGTGTCCCTTTTATTAGAAAACACAGCCGTATGATTTTCTTCATAGGAATTTTGAGTCCCTGGTAGTCCTGTATCTTGTTTCTATTACATTATCTAAAAGTTTATTCACTAAAAATAACAAATTATGGTGGGGTCTATTGACTTATATAGAAGCAGAATGCGTTAAAAAAAAATCACCAAGCACAAAGGGGGAGTGCAAATGGAGCAATCAATCCATAGCACAGAGAGTGAATCAACCTCCAGATAATGTACTAGGAACAAGAACATCCATGCCCCGTCTTGTTGGACGTTCCCTGCACGCCTTCCAAGGATGTGTGCCGTGATGCTGGTGTAAAATTCACAAAGTCAATTTGGTCAGCTGGGTGACAGTGCAGTGTAGGGTCTTCCAGATCCTCTCTGGCCTTCTGTGCACCTAGTTCCCGAGCTCTAAGAAAGGGGATAGGGATTCCACAGAAATGACTGGGTTTTCTCTCAATTCTGTCAGTTTTTACTTGGTGGATTTGGCAGTTCCTTTATCGGGTTCACATGTATATTGGGAATCTTACGTCTTCTTAGTAACTTGACACTTTTGCCACTTGAAAATTGGTCCTTTTATTTGCGGTTTTATCTCTGTATTAAATTTTGCTTTGTCTAAAATTGAGCATCGTGTAATATATTTCCCCCCATTCTTTTAATTTCAACAAGTGTGCATGTTTGTTGAGAGTGTGTCACTCGTAACTACAGTGTAAGCAGGTCTTGTTTTATTCGCTCTTCTGATAGCTTTGTATTTCAACCGAGGTCCTTAATGTCATTATAGACTCATTGTCTATCTGTCTAATGGTGATTGCTTTTGTATATTCTACTGGTTTTGTTCTGAATTTAAATTGTATACATAACGTAAGAATCCTGTGACAATATTGTTCCATTTGTATTCCCCTTCTGTGTTTTGTGAATTTTATACATTCTGCCTCTATATAAGTTAATAAACCTCATCATAATATGTTACCATTTTTAGTGAATAAACTTTTAGAAAATGTAATAGAAACAAGAAAAAGTCATAGATTTATTTTTCTAGTGTTCTTCTAATTTACATTCATATTGCCCCCTCTCCTTTTGGATAATTTATTCATTATAATATTAATCATTATTGATACTAACAAAATTTATATTATACTTTTTGTTTAATATAATAAATTATAAACATGCAGATTAATTTAATAAATTTTTATATAATTTATTTGAATTATTTATTTACTTTTTTCAGATTTTGTTTTCTTGGTTTTTGGGGGATTTTTCAAGGCAGGGTGTCTCTATGTTGACTAGCTTGGAACTCATGCTGTAAACCACGCTGGCCTCGAACTCAGAGATTTCTGGGATTAAAGGCACACATCACCACCGCCCAGCTTCTTACTTCTTATTTAAGATTTAATGGATATAGAACAAGATGACGTATTATTATTTAATATTTATTTTTGTTTATCTATGTGCATATGTGTGTCTGCATGTATGTGCCACATGTGTCCAGGATGTGCGTTTAAGGAGGCCAAACAGTATAGGTATCAGATCCCGTGGAGCCAGAGTTGCCACCCAGCATTGATTCTGAAAACTAAACTGGAGTCGTCTGCGAGAGCCGTGTATGCTCTTAATCACTGAACTCTCTCCAGACCCAGATGGCTTTTAGCCCCTTAAAGATGCCATTCCATTGTCCTCTGGCATCATGGCTCCTAACGAGAAGTAACCTCAGTCCTGTATGCGATCTGTATTACTTTTCCCTCTGGGTGCCTGTTGGGTTTTTCTGTTCATCTGTGTTAGGCTAGCAGCTATGAAATGGTTTCAGTCCATATTCTTTTTAAAAGCTAGCCAGTTAACCTGTCACAATGTCATAGAAGATCATTCGTCACCGCAACGGCAGAGCCATATTGCTGAAAAGGCTCCCAAGCCCCAGTGTCTACAGCAATGTATACTCTCGCTTAAGTCTTAAATGTCCCTAAAGACACCTATGTTACAGGCTTGGTCCCAGCCTTTAGCGCCAGGAGAAGAGGCGAACCCTTTAGGAGGTGGGAGAAGCAGTTAGGTCACTAGGAATTCTGCCCTTGTGGGGGATATTTTCCCCTTCCTTTCTCTCTTGTGTTTCCTGGTCACCACGGTGTGTGCCCGCCTTTCCCCATCATGATGTACTTCCTGTCACAGGACCAAACATGGCAGGTCCAAGTGACCACGGACCTTAGCAACCATGAGTCCAAACTCTGGTAATTTCTCTTTTTAAGTGGTCTGTCTCAGGAACTCCGACATAGCATGAAAGATGACTAATTCAGAGTGTGTGCTGAGGGACATGTGTTGCTAGGACGCAGTGGAATGTGTTGTAGGAGAGAAACCCCAGTGGCAGGAGGTCTTCATCTTAGTTAGAGCCTGTCCAATCACCCTCTGGGTGACAACGACTTAGATTAAGGACCATCCTCATGGAAGCACATGTACATATATATTCCATGGGGAACTTTACCGAGCTGTTGTTTTATTGGCGTTCCTTATCTCTTTGCCCATTATATCCTTCTCCCCCTCACAGTTCCTTATGGCATGAATCATAGTTTTGATTTTTACTTCCTTAATCCTTAAATTCGACAGCTTGGCTGTCTGTGGTTTTGTTTCAACTCCCTACTGGGGGCAATGCCAAGCCTCTTGAAGGCGCTGCTTGACCAAGCTCACAGTGCTCGGATGACTTCTGCAGACCCCTCACTGCCCTCGGTGGAATCTGCTGCCCAGCTCTTGCCTGTGGCTCTGACATGTTTAATGTTTGAATCCCTTGCTGTTAAGGGCCCCTCACTGGAGGCTAGAGCTGGGATAATGTCGCAATTCTTATAGAAGCTGATCTTAGTAAGAATAAAACTTTCGGTGGTTCCCTGGGAGAATTAGCTAAGAAAGAAGTCAAGTTCTATAGAACCTACTACTTACAACTATAAGTGAACCACTAGGCTTTCATGTTTTGCCTCAGAAACATGAAACTGGTATAGATAGGAAAAGATACTGATTATAAAATGAATGACAAGCCTTGGTGCCCTCCTGAAGACAAAGTAAGCAGTTCTAGGAACCTTGATGCTCTTCTGCCCTTTGCAGGATTGTAATAAAGATAGAGACCATATTAAAACAGGAGTTTATGACAGAGACACAAAGAGAAACATTTTTACTCAGTGAACTGCCTGGCTTTCTGAGAAAACTTGCAGATCAAGACTTCTCTGAGCATAGAAAGAATTAAGAGTAGAACACGGTATTTCAGACACCAAGAATTTAAACAAGGGACCAAGGAATTAGATTTCCATAGAAAGATCAGTATTGATTATAGTAGATCAATGGATTAATACAGGGAAGTTTGATATAACAGGCAGTAGGAAATAACTTCTGATCTATCAACTTGATCAAACTTAAACAGAGACATCCTGTCTGTTATTTCTGTAACCTCAAGGCTCTACGACACCAATTTTAAGGAAAAAGATATTGAGTTAAAAGAATTGATTTTATCATAATGTTAGGTTTTAGTTCTCATGAAATTTGCTGTTTGCTTGTTTTGTTTCTTTTACTTTGATATGCCTATGTCATCAAGGAAGACTTTAGAAAAAGTATGTACCATAAAAAGACTTTATAATCAATGATTAAAATCTATGAGGACATGTGATAATTGTCTTTCTGTATCTGAATTACTTCACTCAAAATAATGTTTTCTAGTTCCATCCATTTTCCTGCAAAATTCAAGCTGTCGTTATTTTTTTCTGCTCTGTAGTACTCCATTGTGTAAATGTACCACATTTTCCTTATCCATTCTTTGGTCGAGGGGCATTTAGGTTGTTTCCAGGTTCTGGCTGTGACAAACAAAGCTGCTATGAACATAGTTGAGCACATGTCCTTGTGTCACGATTGAGCATCCTTTGGATACAATGAATTTGTGTGTCGATAGAGCCTGTGAGAGATGCAGGTTGTAGGAGTAGGAAGCCATCCTGAGAGGCACTTCCTCTCGGTCCATCTCCTGTAATACAACACTCAGAGGTGTCCCATGTCGGATTTCCCATTGCTGCTCTTGCTTCCACCCACTTCAGACCTTGCCGCCATCTGGATGGAACTGGATTCCGGCATGTTGGCTATTTCTTCTTGACTACAATCCAAATGCGTCTGTTTCTTTGGATGTGATGCAGAGAACATTGTGGATGACTTGTTGCTGCTCTGAATTCTGTCATTATCCACCTGGCCTCGTGCAATAGGGTTTTGTACCTTACTTGGATGATTTCTTTCCATTCTGTTCCCAATTCTAGGGTATATCCCTTACTCTTGGGGCATGGTCTTTTCCTCTAGGTGTGACTATCCTGAAATTTCAGTGGGAAGCTCGAAGTGATTTTTGCCTGGTTGTCTGAACTATCAGGACTTAAACTACTACATCCCAAGGTTCATGATCATTTTCTTTGATGTTTGCATGCCAGCCCGTGTGCGTCCACTCAGGAGGTGCAGAGATTTGAAAGGAGATTGTGGACATATGTGGAGCCTCCCGTTCAGGTGGCTCCTTCCTTTGTGAGAACATTGCTCTCTCAGAGGGGTCCTGTCCCGACCACCACCACCCTATACACACACTCTGCATGTCAACTACGTCACATCTGATATGACAACTGGTGCATATCTGCCAGGTAGGCTGAAGATTTTGATCTGCTTGGTTCCTCCCATCCCCATATGCCCACTAAGTGTCTGACATACGAGATACACAAGACAGTTCAGGGTCGTGCAGAACCTATAACTTAGCATCAGACATGTCTCAAAAGCAACTGTCAGAAGCATGATCTTTAGGTCACTAGGTCTGTAGCTCTCTCTCTCTCTCTCTCTCTCTCTCTCTCTCTCTCTGTGTGTGTGTGTGTGTGTGTGTGTGTGTGTGTGTGTCCTTGTGGAATTATTTATCCTGCTTCCTACCTTGAAAGTTGTGAGGATTAGATGTGTTAAAACATGTAATTTATGGCCTGGAACTCCACACATATTAACTGTGGCTCTTGCTTATAGCACAGTTTGTCCGCTGTGTTTTAGGCAACTGGCTTTTCCGAGCTGTACGTTTCCAGGGCAGCTAAAATAGCACTGGATACACAGAAAAAGGCATCGCTTCATTCAAAATTCCTCTGCATGCCTTACATAGTGAAGAGAATACAAGCTGGATGGCGCCAGAGAGAAGCTTATTAAAATTACAGTTTCTTGCCAAGTGCCAGTCTATGTCTGAGGGTAAGTTTGGGAAAATATCTTTGCGTCTCAAGTCGCAACTGTTTGCCAGCGTGCGGCCAATCCGGACCAGTTATGAAAGTTCACAGTGGGTCAACAGTTGCAGGCAGACGAAATTCTGAGCTCCAATAATGCATTTTTGCCTGTGTCTGTCTACTAAATAAGTAAGAAATAATGGATTTGTGGGGATGCTCAATTATTGTCCCGCTGCAGGCATGCAGGTTACGTGGGTCTAGCCAGTTTCCGGTTTATGTGCTTGACAAAATCAACCAGCTGGGGCCCGAGGAGCGCGGCTCTCTGCACGCTCGTTGCACCCGGCCCAACCCCGCCGCCCAGCCCTGAGCCGCGGTCAGACCAGTCGGACGGCTTCACTCCAGCCTGGCCCGCCCCGGCCCGGCCCGCCGATCGCCGCCCTCCCGGAAACACGGTCCCACACCGCGCCGCCCCGCAGCCCTCGCCGCCCCGGCAGGCGCCTGGGCGCGGAGCCAAGGGGGCGTCCGGGCTGCGGGAGCCGCGGCAGGAGCCCGGCAGGACGTTGGTAAAGACACGTGTGAAGGGCTCTACTGCAGTGGCAAGAATTCAATCTGTCGCCCCACTCCTGACGGTGGCTTCCCTGTCTCCGCTGTGTCTTCTCGGTGCACCGGTCAAGACCAGCAGGTGAGCGCCTAAGGAGAGCTGCTCTGGGACCAGGACGTCAAAGACAAGGGGGGGCTGAGCTGGGGAGAAGCTTTAGGAGCATCGAGAGCTGACAGGGACCCCAAGAATAAGGCCTACCTGAAGAGAGGGCTTGACTGTGCCCCCACTGAGTATCAATCCTAGTATGGGGTCCTCTCGCTAAGGTGATGGGTCTAGGCTCCAGTCCCTAGCAGGGAGCAGGGCTTTGCTTCAAATCTCCCTGATGTTCTCTGGTGCCTGTGACATCGGGGTGCCCCTCCCTTATAATACATTTTTGGTGGGAGCTTAAGGACTGCCCCCCAGCAATGAACTGGCATCGTGGAGTACAGGGCAGCTCTTTCCCACATGGTTGGCACAGGTTCCTCTCCTGAGCTCTTCCTAGTGTGTCTGTCCAGAATACAGCAGACATTCTTGGGAAGGGAGACACCCATTCAGCTGATAAGTCGCCTTCCTTGGTGGTCCTAGTGTTGGGCCGCAGTTGTCCTTTCAGTGGGATGATGATGGGACCAGGGATGTGAATTAGGCTGAGTCTTTCTAGGATACAGGATGACATTTGTAGCCCTGGTAAATGCATCCATCAGACCCCTTTGTCCATGATCTATTTGTCTAGGTCAGGAGGCCAGCATCAGAGTCAAGTGCAGAACATCTCCAGTCTCACTGCGCCTTTAAACCTCATTAGCCCAGCCCCTTCCCAAAGTCCAGAGCTGATTGGATGTAATTAGCATCAAATTGGATGTCTATGGTTCCTCTACAGGAGCAAGACCTTAAGGTCAAGTTTAGACAGCCTGACTGTGCTGTGGTTCATTTTCTCCCAGACATGTCTTCTGCTTGTGGAGGGTAACGGGAAGAGCCATTTGCTATTCCTTCATTCATTTACTTGCAGAGCAGTAGCTGATGCCCGGCAGACACCATGAACACATTGCTCTCCTTTAGATACAGTTGTGGGGAGAAAGGAAGCAAGCCGATGCTATCTCAGTGTGATCAATGCTGTGAGACAAACATAAACTAAACAGTGTGAGGAAAGGTGACAGGAACATAAGAGAAGCCGTCCCGTGGTTTCTAGCACCGCAGCAGACATCCTGCCTGAGGTGGGGAAGTGGTACCTTCTTCAAGGCCCACAAGTCTGCTGCTCAGAACAGCCATGGGGAATTACAGACTGCTGCTGAGACCTCGGGGAGCATGAGGTGGGGTAGAGTCTTCCCTCAAGTCCCAAGAGCATTTCTTGTTGGGATGTTTGACTATAAGATAGCGCTACACCCTCCAAGGAGACATGTCCTGCTGTCTTATTCGTTCATTCATTTAACAAATATTTACCCAACAGTCTCTATCTTCCAGGTTTAAAAACGTATTAATGAACTTTCCTTGTGGATGTTATTTTCTGAGAGAAGGAAAATGATAATAAGCTATTTATTTATTTATGAGAGTCTTGCTACGCACTAAGTTCCACAGGCTAGCCTTGAACTCTTGGTCCTCTTCTGACTCCAAGGTTACAGGCGCTCCACCGGACAATTTGGGCAGAGACCTGAATGGAGATAGGACATAGCCATGTGACTGCCCAGGGGAAGACGATTCCTACTCAGTGAGCAGAAAGGCTTAGCTATGTGAGCAAGGTGTGAGCTCACCGAACACGTGGGAAGAGTAGGAAGGCGGCCAGGGGAGCTCAGACAGGTGAGCAGAGGCAGATGGGAACCAGAGCCGTTTAGAAAAGCAGGCAGCCCCCTCCAGCTGCCTCTAGGAGAGTTTACAAACACTGGCTTTAACTCCAGGCCATGCCTGGCAGTCCACACCAAGCAGGCTGAGTGATTGTACTCTTGTTCCCCCCACTGTCACAAAATACCTAACAAAAACAAGGTAAGGGAAAGGTCGTTGGGCTCCTGTTTGCAGTCCAGTTCGTTACCGTGGGGAAGACAGGAATGACAGCAGGTGCGTGAGGCAGCCGGTACTGTCCTCTGCAGCCAGCAAGCAAGGAGCGAGGAATTCCTGCTAGCCAGCACTCAGGAATGGTGGGGTCTTCGGTTAAACTTTTCTAGAATCACCCTCATAGACGTACTCAGAAGTGTGTTCCACTGATGAATCTCAAAACGAAGCTGACGATTGGAGAGTCCGCAGGGGCCGCGAGCTAATCCATCTGGCAAGAGAGGGATCTGCTCATGCGCAGTACCCTGCGACCTGTTGCCAGTCCATACAAAGGGACTTAAAGTGGGAACCGTGGGATTTGAGAATGGCAGAAAAATTATTGCTTTCTGGGAAATTCCTAATAATCTTTTTTTTTTTATCCTGAAACGAATTAGATGATCCAATTAGCAGGATTTGATAAAAAAAAAAAAAAAAAATTTAAAAAAAAGCCAGGCAATGGTGGCGCACACCTTTAATCCCAGTACTCGGGAGGCAGAGGCAGGCAGATCTCTGTGAGTTCGAGACCAGCCTGGTCTACAGAGCTAGTTCCAGGACAGGCTCCAAAGCCACAGAGAAACCCTGTCTCGAAAAACCAAAAAATAAATAAGTAAATAAGTAAATAAATAAATAAATAAATAAACCACCTAGCTGGACAACAGAGTGACTGCATTAGGGAGCATGTGCTATAAACCAGCCCCTTAGCCTCCTATGTGTGGTGATTGTAGCTCTCTTTTCTAATTGGTCTTAATAATAAAAACCCAGAGTCAGCAGGGGTGGGGGGAGATACTGAAAGATCCGAGAACTAAATGAGCCAGCCACTAGAGAGACCCTTTACCTCTACCGAATCCTCAGACCAAAGTGGGCTGGATTCTTTCTCCACAAATCCTCAGACCGAATAGGCTGAGCTCCTGTCTCCTCCCACCTTATATTCCTCACTGTCCAATCATATCACTTCCCTGTCTCTACCTCGCTAGTGCTGGGTTTAAAGGTGTGAGCTATTACCGCCTGGTTCTGTTTCTTTTTCAGACTGAAATCTAGCTCTGCCTCCCAAGTGCTGGGATTAAAGGTGTGTGCCTCCACTGCCTGGCCTCTATGGCCAGCTAGTGGCTTAACTCTGCACTCTGATCTTCAGGCAAGCTTTATTTGTTAGCCACAAGTACTAGCATAGTTAAACCTCACATCAGGGCTTTGGAGTATATACACTGTTGCTATCCCATGAGAAAGCTGGGGCCCAGAGAGAGAAAGAAAGTTGCCCCAGGTTGCTTGGCAAGTACCAATCCGACTTTGCCGTCAGAGGGTGGAGTTTTCAAGCCTCTGTTTTCACCTGACATGTAGTAAAGTCAGAGACCCAGTCAGGCCCACACTGCTCAGCTCTTTCAATGAGTTCTGCCTGTCGCTCCAGCCCTTATAGAAGTGTGGAGTTGGCACTTAGAAAAGAGCCCTTCTTAAGGCTGTGGCATCTGTGGTCATTCCTTTAAGCAATGGTCCCGGGCTGTGGAAAGAGGGAATAAACATGGGCACAGGGCCAGCTAGTCAGGTTCTGTTCAGTCCTACACAGTGTGAGGCCCAACTTCACCCCCCACCCCCACTCAAAGTTCCGTTTACATGTGGTGTGGATGCTGGAGCCCCTCAGCTGCCCCTGTGTTCCCAGGCTTCCTCTGGACGCCTCCCTGTTCCCAGCACTTCCTCTTCTCTCATCTGAAACAAAAAAGCTGAGGTTAGGTTATTTACTTTTGGCCAAAAATTGCTGTTTCACTCAAAACCTGGTTCTGGAACCAGAGAAATTCATGACTGTGTAGCTGGTATCTGACAGGGCCTTCTTATTGCGTCCTGGCGGGAAGAGGGCATCACAGAACCAGATGGAGGAAGCTGGTCCGAGTAGCCTTTATAATGAAGTTACTCCTGTGGTTCTCATTAATTTATTCATTTCTTCACGAGCGCAAGAGCCTTGTGACCCAATCACTGCTGAAGGTTCCACCTCTCAAATTTGTGTATGACTGAGAATTAAGTTCTCGACTCATGAAAGGCAGGGAGCGCCTTCAGATCACAGTAACTGAGGTGGCAATGGGCTTCTTGGATCTTCACACAAAATAATCTAGTGATAGAGAGGATGGGAAGGCCGGTGCCACCTGCAGGGCAGGGAGGAAAGAGTCTCCTCGGAACACTACTACAGGAGGGGGCAATAAAAGATACGGGGATGTGGGGATGGAGGCAACATGGTGACGCATGCTTTATAATAATAATAATAATAATAATAATAATGATAATGATAATAATAATAATAGACAGGGTTCCATGTAGCCCAGGCTAGCCTCTAGAAGGCCTTGAACTCCTGAGCCTCCTACTTCCACTTTCTAAGTGCTGGGATTGCAAGCACGTGCCACCATGCCCAGTATCAGATGGTGCTGGAGCTCGGCAGGGAAGCACTCTACAACTGAGCTATCCTCCTAGCCCTTAGCAGAGACTCTGCGCTTTTATCCACAGGAAGGAGTGATTGAAGAAGCCTGTGGCTGCTCACATGGCGACCTACATCAGTCTGAAAGGGAGAAGAGAGAGATCCGGGAAGTTCTGGGTGAGTCAACCTTGTGCTCTGAGTCCAACTGATTAGCAAGGGTGGCGTGCTCGGGAGACAAACTCTTCTAGCAAAGGAAATCAAGGTGGTTAAGTACAACATGGAGGTTGTGGGCTAAATTTTCTCTGAATCATAAACATGCACACACACACACACACACACACACACACACACACACACCCCGCTCCTTTCTTTTCCTGTTTTCCTTTTATAGATAGTAAGAAATAATACTCGAACATTTACCTTTTTGTAAAGTTAGCAGCCATTCTCAACAATTAATCTTCAAGATATGTAAGGGGACCTCACCTTTTTATTTATTTATTATGTATACAATGTTCTGTCTGTGTGTATGCCTGCAGGCCAGAAAAGGGCACCAGACCTCATTACAGATGGTTGTGAGCCACCATGTGGTTGCTGGGAATTGAACTCAGAACCTTTGGAAAAACAGGCAATGCTCTTAACCGCTGAGCCATCTCTCCAGCCCGACCTCACCGTTTCTAAACAAGTCTCTCTCTAAATAAAGTCCTGTTGGGTGGGCATACCATATTTATCAAGCCAGTCCCGTGGGTTTGCAGGTTACTTTCTCTTGTCTGCTGGAGTAGACCATAATACGTTAGGTCCACCTGCACCTCATCTGTCTCAGAAGACTTGTCTCGGCAGTAGGAGGAACTCACAAATGTGCCTTAAAAGAATGTGCACACCAGACGGCTGATGCTGCCAGGCCACTCTAGTGACAGAGCGTGCCTTTTACTTATGAAAGTGATGATTTCCCAACACTTCCACCAACCCAGGGTAGCATCAACTTGTTGGTCTTGTTAGTTTCAAGATGTCATCACCTTGTAGTTTTAATAGGTATTACTTGCTGATGAATCATTTTATCGGTTCTCCATGCTTTAAGCTGTTTGTCTCTCTGTGCATGCTTCATGCCCTTTCTGTGTTGGCTGCCTTCCTGGTTCTATGGCAGCGTACACCAGAGACCGTCAACTTGGGAAATGATAAGGTTTATTGGGGCACACAGTGTTGCGGGTTCTAGTGACGGGCAGCTAGCCTGTTGTTTGGGGCCTCTGGTGAGACAACAGGTGATGACAGAGACAGGAAGTGGAAGAAGGGGCTTGCCTCCTGCCGGAGAAGCAGAGAAAGGAAGTTCTAGGTCTGGCTTTTTTGTCTGAGATACCTCCAATGACCTAAGACCTCTCGCTAGTTCCTACCTCTCAAAGGAACTGCTAGACTGGGCCTTTATTGCAGGACACTTCCAGATAGAAACTGTCGTGCTTGGCCTGAGCTTTGAATTTGATATTGGGTTTTTTGGTTGTTGTTGGTAGTGGTGGTGGTGGTGGTGTTATTGGTGGTGGTGGTGCTATTATTGAATTATAAGAAGTCTGTTCTTTGTATCTTTTTAAAAATTCTCTGTGGATTTCTCTTTATGCATCCTAATCCCACTCATTTCCCCATCCCCTAGCGTCTGCCCTCTGCTTTTGCAACCTGACCCCCCCCAAAAAAATTTTTAAAGAAAAGCCAGAAACCAAAACAACAGTAAAAAGAAAGTTGAAAAAAAATCTCAGTGTAGAACTGTAGTGTGACCCCATGAGTCACACAGTCTACCCTTTAGTCCGTACATCTTCACTTGTAAGTGTTCATTGCTATGAGTCAGTCATTGGTCTGGTTCAAGGCCCCTGCTGCCCTATTGATAATGGGCCCTCACCGGAACTCCTCTTGGATATCCTGTTGTTGTCCTGTGTCGTGGAGATCCTGCTGTTTTGGATCTGCAGGCCCGGCCCTTTCAGAGGCTCCAACAGTTCGTAGATGGGATGGATGCTGGGGTGGGCTAACTGACAGCTCTGGTTCTGGGTTAGCTGGGTTGGTCAGCCTGCCAGCATTCCCTCACTGCCAACACTAGGGTGAGCTCTCCAGCACTGTCCCAGGTAGCTCAAGGAGCCTGCAGCAAGGAGCCGGCCAGTTATACGGCTCTCAGATGGTCATATCGGGGTCACCCACTTTCACACCACCAGGGTCAGCTCTACTGTTTTGCCCAGGGGAGGTGCAGGGCCTGTGCTCCCAAGTGCAGCAGCCAGTGAAGGGAGGGCTGGCTTTCCCACCTGAATTATAATTTATGTCTTGTGTCTTCTACCTCCCCTCCCCCAACCTATGAGTAGCAACCACCCTGATGTGTTTATGCTAGGTTTATCCTTTGACCTAGACATACTTTAGAAAAATATGGTATTGACTTATATATGTATGAATCATACATAAATTACAATTGTGCTGTAATTAAAAATATCTCTCATTTGTGTGCCAAAGGTCCCCAACCTTTGTGGTTGGCACCTTCACCAGCTGAGCCATGTTGCTGGCCCCATCATCTTTTTACTTGCTAAAGGCATTTTTCCTTTTGTAATTGGATTGCCAGTGACATACATTTAGCCATATAGCTGGAGCTTGAGGAATACTCTAACAGTCAATTAGGTGTGGATTAGTCTAGAAAGAGTGAGTGGAGCCCTGGGGTGAAAGCCCTGAAGGGTGGAGAAGGTTGTGTGAGAATGGGGGGGGGGGGGAGAAACAGAGCTGACCAGGAAGAGAATGGAAGGTCCATACCATAGGGTATTTTGTTTGGTTTGGTTTGGTTTGGTTTGGTTGGGGGGGGGGGGGGGGGNGGGGGGGGGGGGGTTGTTGTGGATGGAGGGTATCCAGTCAGTGAAGATTCCCAGGGAAGGATGATGTCATATTGATGGGAACTTAGGGTGAGCTGAGGTCAGGAGCCCCCCTCCCCCCTGCAGCTTTCAAATCAGACAGGAGAGACCCAGCGCCACTGAACCCTCCAGGCATAAGGGGAAAGGACCCAGGCTGGTGGCAAGACTACTCACAGGGAAATCCAGCCTCTCTGAGACTATTTGCTAGACAGGACCTGGGAGGGGCAGGCAGGCTCCCAGGCAAGGGTGAGGAGGGTGCTCCTTGGCACAGGAGCAGGCTGCTAAGTCTGAAGTCCTGCGGAGAGTTCATCTGTGGGTAGGACTCTGGGCTCAGGGCTCGATGAGTCTTCAGCAAGAGGCTGGGAGGAAACCATGTGAGGGTGAAATCACCCTGGAGGAGCAGCGGGAAGGGCTGGAGAGGCTTGGCCAGAAAAAGAGCCCCGCGGCAGCTGTGTGCGAAGTGGAAGGACAGGCTGGGCCAGCTGAGGAGACCTGGTGCATTTTTAAAGGACTCTCTGCCATTCCGGAATCTGAGCCTGAGGTGGGGGTGGGGGTTGAGACAAGGTCTAACGAACTGTCCTTTCCCGCGGCTTTGGAGGATGCAGAACAGGTTTGGACTAAAAAGAGAGCAGATGCTTTAAGAAGCCAGTATGCAGGCTCAGTCCCCTGGGCTGGGAGGCCCAAGCACTGCTCCTGCAGGGAGTCCCAACCCTGAGGGTGACAAGGTCGGAGCAGCTTGGGTCTGTCTTCGCTGTACAGAGAGCTCTGGATATCTCAGGGCTGTGCTGCTATGGGCAATGTTAAGCATGGCACTCCTTGGCGAGAGTGGGGAGGATGTGACCTTTCTGGTCACCCAGGAAACGCCTTGGGTTGTCTTCCTCCTTCACCCCGTCAAAAGCATACCTGGTCTTTTTTTTTTTTTTTTATAGTTCCATGCTTTGCTGCTAACTCTACGCACCTGGTTTTCCAGTCAATGATTAATAACTGATCAGAATGAATGAGCCAGCGCTGTGAAGAAGACATTCTGCCTTGTCTCTGAAAGGGAAAGTGTGAGAACTGCTCAGACCCAGCTGTAGTGTTGACTCGGTTTTGTGCTCTTGTCATGATCTTTGGCAGGAGCGTTTTTCTTCTATAGTATTTTTATTTATTAGCTTTCTTTGAGCGTACGAAGCATTTTACCTTGATAATACCATCTGTGAGACTACAGGTTTACTATAGCAGCTGTGATTGTCTTAATGCAGATTCACAGAAATGCTTAACTATTCAAAATGCTCAGTTTGTATATCACACCCACTTAGACACAGCCCTGCATTTGTGTATCCACGGAGAGGTAATCTGGGAACAGAAGCTTCCGCCTAACCCTATGCACGAGAGGATAAAACTATTTCCTCTACCTCCTTAGTGACTGGGAACCAAACATGAACCAGTCAAAAGACAGATCAACAAGAGTGGCTGGATTTTTAAATGATAACATTGAAGGCCTACACCCCTAACTTAGCAGAGAAAAAGAGGGGCAGGAAAAGACTTCTCTAGGAAGAATACATAAGTTTCTGTCGGGAAGAAAGATAGACTTAAGAGAGGGAGAAAGTTTGTGAGATTGTTTGCATAGGTATGGACAGTCTTGCTGTCTTCAGGGCCAGAAACCGGTCCTGGAGAAGGGACTGGCTGAAGTGTGTTTTCTGTGTTCCCTTCCAGGAAGCCGTTTGTAGCTGCCTTACTTCTCCAAGGTTGCTGCGTTCTGTCGTGGAGAATGGAGTCCTGTCTAAGAAGGCTCCATTCGTATCTGCTGAACTAACTGTCTTTACCATGACATTTGTTTGGGAAGACTGGGTCTATCACGGGGACATGAGGCTCCCTGATTAGACTAGGTTGGTTGCCAGGGAGGTCCCAGGATCCTCCCTGATTAGACTAGGTTGGTTGCCAGGGAGGTCCCAGGATCCTCTGTGTCTGCCTCCACAGTGCTGGGACCATGAGCAGGAGCCGCATGGTGCAAATTTTTAGGTGGGTGCTGGGGATTGAACTCATGCCTTCATACTAGGATGGCAAGCAAGCATTTTCCCAACTGAGCTAGCGCCCTAGTCCATAAACAAATTTCTTATTTAATAATATACTTGGAGCATCTTTCTGTTTAAATGCTTTTTAAAAACGAGATCAGTCACGGTTGCCCAGGTTCCTCTGGCTGAGGTGGAGGACGTGAATATTTTTGCTGTCGTAATGGTGAGCTGGTGTGTTCCAGCAGATGGTTGGTGGGTGTCTTTTGGTGTGGGAGGGTGATTAACTCTGGAGACCACTCACTGATCACATGAGAGGGGCAGACGTGTGGCTATGTGCCACAAGGTGAGCGCGCACAGGGAGGGGAGCCTTGGGGAGAAGAAAGAGTGAACTTTCCTGGGGGCAGAGGAAAGCCGGGGCACCCTGGCTTGGGTACTGTGCCCAGGAGCCCCAGTCCACACACACACAGGGGGGCTTTAATTTGACCAGACTGGGTAGAACAGAACTGCTTCCCCAGGTCACCTGATCCAACTCAGGATTGAGCAGCCAATGCAGAGGTAGGTTGTAGCAGGCTTTTTCTGTTACTTTTGGGCCACCAACCAGCTTCCAAATCATGACATAGAGACTATAGAGACTTTTTATTAATTATGAATGTTAGGCCTACCTGAGGCTTTTTTTTTTTTTTTAGCTAGCTAGCTCTTTCAACTTAAATTAACCTGTTTCTCTTCCACTTTTTGCCTCTGGGCTTTTTACCTTTCTTCATTCTATATGTCTGTCTTTCCTTCTTACTCTGTGGCTGGTGGGCTGGCCCCTGGTCTCTCCCTCGTTCTCTGCTCTCTTCTCCTCTCATTCTTCTCTCTCAAGCCGAGATTTCTCCTCCTATTTATTCTCTCTGCCTGCCAGCCCTGCCTATCCTTTCTCCTGACTATCCTTTCTCTAATGACTGTTCAGCTTTTTATTAAACCAATCAGGTGCCTTAGGCAGGCAAGGTGAAACCAATATAACACATCTTTACATAGTTAAAATAATATACCACAACAATAGACACTTGCACTCACGTTTTTCTTTTTATATAAGCACTCTGCTGCTGAGATGTATACTTAGTCCGGCTTACCTTTTTTTTTTTTTAGATAGTATCTCACTACATTGCTCAAGCTGGCCTTGAACTTGCTTTGTAGGCCAAGCACGTCTTAAACTTGCCATCTTCCTACTCAGTAGCTACTCTCTAGTAGCTGCGTGCAGGCCTGTGCTGCCGTGCCCACTTTCATAACTTCCTGACTTCTTAAGGAAGCAGTAGCACCCATAGCCATGGGTGTGTTGGGAGGTTGACAGTGGCATTACCTATGGATTCTAACATCATACCTTGTCTTGACTCTGAGAGGCGTCCCACTCCCCAGTTCTAAGACACAAACACCCAGGCCTGGCCTTTGGCCCTACTGTTGTTAGACATTGAAGACCTAGTCCACTCACCTCCAGGATTTACTCTGATCCCTGGGAACCCATCCTGGCCAGTGTGATATAAACACCTAACTTGCCAGAGGGAGGTGTGGGGGGCTGGTGTCCTCCTTTCTGTACTCTCTGAGGACCCACTCTTGCAGAGCTCCGATTGCTGGCAGGGGATGGGGCTCTGACTGGAAATAGATCACACAGCTGCCTCACCGCAGGCTTCTCCAAAGGAAAGAGCTTTTCAGGGGCAGACTTAGAGACCTGTGAGGTGCAGCAAGCCTCCCCTGACGCACTGCTTGCTACTGAGAAGTTCAGTATTTCAGATCTGCCAGCCCTAGAGTTTTGAGACTTTCTGATTGGGAGGGAAATCTTCAGGGTTCAACACAGGAGCCCCACCGGCAGAGAGAGAGGGCCTGCCCTTTACCTTGGTGTTTCAGTGTTTCTGTCTGCAGCATGTGAAAGGTAGCAAGGTAGAGGAAGGGTATCTGCTGGACCCTGCAGGGCTGGTTTACTGTCTGAGCTCCAGTAGCTACTCTGACCCCCGGTCTCCTCATCGGCCTCGCATACTGGACAGCGAGACTTCATCCATATGCTCCTAAGGGAAAGTGCCTGGATTAGGAAAGCCTGGCGAAAGTCTGCCGATCTCTGTGCACTCCGGTGCTCACCGCGTGAGAAGCCGCCTCTCACTGACACCACCTGTGCCGAAGGGCTTCCTCTGTGGGCAAACAGGAAGTAGCTCACCTCTCCGGAGCAGGAGGGCTCTGGCCATACTGCAAATCTTGGGCTGTGTGGGCTGCGTGCTGCAGAGTGTGTGGTCACATCAGGACGCATTTGGTTTCTCGGGAGGGCGTGGTGGACAGGGGAGAGACTCAATGAATGGACGAGGAGACTCTTGGGAGTCTGGGATGGGGGCGGGGCATAATGTCCCTGTAGCTGGAGACCCTCAGGGATCTTCCACCCAGAGGTTTGTTTCTTATTGTAGCAGGAGCTGAAAGTTACGAGAGGCACCTGCAGGCTGAGGACTCCAGCAGTCAAGGATGGCCTCATACCCACCCTGTCTGGAAGGTGAGGGAGAGGCAGATTTCTGTCTTGTTTCCAAGTGAGCAGAAAAGAGCCATCTGTTAAAGGGAGGGACAGGTAACTCCACTGTCAAGTGCATGCAGTTCATGGTCACAGGAGGCTGTTGACCCCTAAAGGAAGGAAGGAAGGAAGGAAGGAAGGAAGGAAGGAAGGAAGGAAGGAAGGAAGGAAGGAAGGGAGGGATTGATTGCTCTGAGCAGCATCAAACAGCTTTAGGGAGCAGAGCGTACTGGACCACTAGGGAGGTAGAGGCCCCAGTCAACAAGACAACCCTGTTCACCTCCTTGTCTCTTAACACACCATGACCTTCTGCCTCAACCATCACCTCCTGGGGTCACTCATCCAGAAACTCGGTGGCCATGTTCGATGAAGGCTCACTCATGTTCCTTTTTAATCCTCCTTGACTTTCCAGTAGCCTCCAGCCCAGCCAATCGCCTCCTCCTTCGGAAGCAACCTCTCTCTCACTATTGTCTTTCTCTCACCTGCCTCCTTTACAGACCTCTCCTCTCCCATCCTGATGGATGCCACCACCCTGGGCTCACATACCTCTCTGGGGCCACACTAGCCCCTAAACTCCAAGCGTGGTGTTCAGTTGCCTGCCTCACAGTTATCTAAATCTGTGTTTTAAAAGTTGAAATCGTTTGTTTGTTTGTTTGAGACAGGGATTCTCTGTGTAGCCCTGGCTTTCCTGGAACTAGCTCTGTAGACCACCAGGCTGACTTCAAACTCACAGAGACCCGCCTGCCTCTGTCTCTCAAGTTCTGGATTTAAAGGAATGTGACTGCCCGGCAAAAAGTTGAACTCTTGATCGTCTCCCCAATACTTCATCTCCTGGTGCTTTTCCACTTCAGCAAGCCCTGTGCAGTCTCTCAAAGCACAACTCTGGAAGTGACCCTTGACTTCCCTCGCATCTGCTTAAGCAGGCAGACTTCTCAGTGGTCCCAGTTTCTAAGTCCCCAGTCACACCTCCTCCTCTCTCTCTCTGCCATCATTGCTCTCACCCAAAACAGTGCCCTCCCTTACCTGGACACCTCCCCCAACCCAGAAGCTGCTTGCCTGGGGGTTTGCTCTCAGGGAGCCCCTGGCACTTGTTCTTCATTCAGTGGGGCAAAACTTTTAGAAACAAATGAAGAAACCCTCCTTTGGCCCTCAACTGCCAACTCCACATGCACCTTGGTCTACAGTTGAGGACCCAGTGAACTCCAGCGGGCCCTGCCTCTCCTGTCTGAGGACTTCCTCCAGAGCCAGGGCTACTGACTGTTACCCAGACATTAGACTTCCCATCAACAGTAATGAACTGGACCTGCAGCCTACACTGCTCTTCCACGTTGGGATCTCTCCACGTGGTTACAAATAACACATCTCTGCCTAGGCCTCCCCTGCCACCCTCCCTGGTTTCCCTCCACCTCTTCCTGCCCACACTCAAGACATTCAATGAGCAGGGGCTGGCACCTAGTGTGCTGGCTTCTTTTCTGTCTCTAGACTGGAAGCTCCCTGGGAACAGGCAGTGTGTTTTACGACTCTCTGGTCAGCAGCTTCTAGTGTGAGGACAGGAACTCGGAAGGCACTGGCTAGAAGGCTGCACACCAGAGGGAAGGCTAGAGCCTGGAGAGAGGTTTGCTTCTGGGTGATAGATTTAGGTTTCAGGTTTATCGGGGTTGTGTTTGAGAGCCGCAAAATCAATCCCAAACGCAGTAGGTATTGCAGCTTGGACGACGGAATGGACAAGGCTATGCTGAACTGGAGGTGTTTGGGAGGTTAAGCTGTGCACAACACTTACCATCTTAGAAAGTGGTTGGTTTAGGCCTGCCAGGACCATTAGCGTTTCATCTAATGCATCAAATACGCACAAGTTCTGGGAAGCTGGCAAACTGTCATATTAGTTGTGGCGTGCCTTCCTACTTAACTTATTATCAGCCTGCAGGTCCAGGTCTGAAGCAGAATCCTCAGTTTTCCCTCAGTGTGGCTCCTGGAGCAGAACCTAGTACTGTCTTGGCCCCTGCCTGGTCCCACTTCTCTTCACAAGCTCTGTGTGAGTGGGGTGGGGGATGGGTGACTCCACCAGAGTCTAAGCCTATCCTCTACCCCACCCTCTGCTATCTGCCCTCTAGCCTCCCCCTAACTCCCCCTAAACCTAGTCTCGGGCTGTGCGGAGCTGCAATGTGCCTGGGCGAGGGGGGGGGGACACCAAGCAGGCCCAGAGCAGAGAATTCTAAGACTCTCCACACCCAGAGGAGTATGTGGGTCCAGGCAGAAACATCGCTGGATTCCCTCCTTCTACTAGAGGAGGACAGCTGGAGGAAGGCGTGAGCCAGAGACAGGCCCTCTCAATGTAGGCCACCCGCACAAGGCCCGTAACTGAGGCCTTGGACAGCACCACTGTTGTGGGCAGGCCAGTAAAGAGGACCCGGGCAAGGTAGGTGGGTTTGCGGGGGGCTGGAGCTGTGGCTAGGGTAGAGTCTGGTGGAGCTGTGACTGAAGATGTGGATTGTTTACATTGATTATGGTTCCCACTGGCCTCCGAGCCTGTCCCAGGGACTTGTGTCTGGGACTCAACTCTTGAGAATGGGCCGTGACTAGCTGCTCGTGTGCTCCGAAGGCCTAGTTTGACTCCCAGCTTTGCAACTTCCCGTTTGTGCAAGCTGAAACGCAGCTGCTTCTGTGCAGAGACTGCAGCCGTCGTGCTTGTGAGGTCAGAGTAAGAAGCGGTGAAGGAGCTTTTCGGTGGAGGGGGGAGGGCTTTGGTAACATAACATCATATCTCAGGTATCATTATCAGTGGTGGCACAGGACATAACCCTATAAAAACTGAAATGTCATATGTGAAAAACAAAATGCTTGACTTGAGACCCTTCTGTCGTCCATTGGTAACCTTCCAGGAGACCTAGCTAAGGCAGACTCAGAACCTGGGGCAAAACCACAGGGAGGAAGGAGGAGGGGCCTGTTCACAGCCCAAGCCTCACCTTCCCCTTTCTCCCTGGCCCTGGCGTCCATGGGGAGAAGGCCAATCTGTGGCAGGTTCCTTCTGGGATTGTGTTCTAGGGTAGCAGCTTCCAAGGAGCAGGCGGCATAGATAGTTTATGGGGCACTGGGAGATGCTGAAGCAGGAAGTGGAGGCCCTTGTCTTGTGGGCAGGAAGTGTGAGGTACTGAGCTGTTCTGAGGGCTGGGGAGCCCTGGGGAGCGGGAGGGGTGTGTGTCACGGTGGTGAGGGGAACGGAAGTCGGAAGCGTCAGTCACCACATTCGCAGGCGGGCAACTGTGCAACAGAAAGTGTTCCAGGAGCAGGGAGTCCAGAAGAGGCCCTAACTTCTAGTCCCTAAAGGTGAGCTAGGTGGGCTTACCGGGGGTGGAGCTGGGGTTGTTTGGGTTAGGGGACCAGGAAATAGAGAGTTTTATGAGGGCCCTTGTGGTTGAGGCTAGGGACAGGTGCGCCGAAGGGAGACAAGTTTCTGGGCTTGATCAGTCACTACTTGGATACCAGATACGAGCCTGACCTCACGGGACCCTTGCCTTCCCCTGTCTTCCTCCCACGCTATCTATCCTCTGTCTGACTCTCAATCTGGCCCTTCTCTGACGTCCTCCCTCCTTTCCCTGGGACCTCTAGAAACATGTAAGGTGAAGAGGCAAGGCTACCTGCCTTAAGTCTTCATGGCTCCTATGGTTGAGGTCCCAACTGGTCTTGACTGTAGACCTCAGAAGGCTGGGGACTCAGGAGGGTGCGTGAGAAGTTCTGGGTGTGGCCACTGTACAAATGGTGTCTGGGCTTCAGCCCTTAAGGTGCTCCCTGCTCTGCCCTATACTCCGGCCCCACCCAAAGAGGCTGGAGTTAGAAGAAGGAGCCCCCCCCAACTTGTTTAGCCTTGATTCAGGACTATTTTCCTGATGTGTGAGAGGGACCATGTCACTCCCCAAAATGTCCCTCTATGAGACACTGTAGGCCCATTAGGGCCTCTTGGAACTGGTCCTCAGCTGCTTCCATCTTCCAGGGCCTGAAATTCCATAGTTAAAGTCTTTTTTCTACTAAAAGGCTGAGACGGTTATCCCATCAGGACCAGGACTATTGAAAGAATGGGCTCCAAACAGGTGCGTCCCCAGCCCTCTGGGACTATGGAGCATCTTAGTACTTCCTCCAGCTATGAATAGGAACCACTGGTAGAGAGCATAACCCTGATCCTGGATGAGAGGCCCAAAGAAGGGGAGGTCTGACTTGACCTCCTAGGGGTCCTTCGCCTTCTGAGGCCACAGCTACTCCTGTGCTTTGATTTAGGTCAGCTCCCCACCCAGCAACCCTTGCTCTCTTTGTGAGCATGAGCTGGTTTTACCATGTGTTAATGGGGTCCCCCTTACCCCCCACATTTGCATGCAGGCACCCTTGGGAGCAAGATGTGGGACCTCCCCTAACCAGTTCTCACAGTGCTCTGGGCCCAGGTTCAGGCAGAGGAACCAGTCCTGTCCCTCCATTCCAGGAAGCTCCATTTGCTGTGGGTGTCTTCTGATTTGGAGGTTGTGGATGCCCTTCCCCCAGGGACACCGCCATTGCCTGGGCGACACACTGACATGACAGCTCACCTCCCATGTCTCTGGAAGGGTCAGGGCTGTTATGGGGTAAAAGGAAGGAAGCAGACTGACTTACTAAATTTGTTAGCTTAAATTATAGTGTGTGTGTCTGTGTGTCTCTCTGTATGTGTGCACACGTGTATGTATAGGGAGGTGTCATATTCCAGACAGAGAGGTCTGAGGGCTGTCTCCTTCAGCAGGCCAAGAGCTGACAATATGTGGATCTAGGTGAACCTGACAAGGAGGTGTGTGTGTGCATGTGTGTGTGCTTGCGTGCATGCGTGTGTGTGTGTGTGTGTGTGTGTGTGTGTGTGTGTGTTTCACTTACTTTTGCTTCTCTGGGTGAATGGCAGTGCAACAGAGTTGGGCTGCAGAGATGTGACAATTCCTTGCTCATCTTGAGGCCCAGGCCTAGTGTCAGCGCTCAGACTAGTCCCATTGCACGGCAAACCTGCTGGGTGGCCTTCCAGTCCAGTTTCCTTATTCTTCAGATAAGAGACCAGGTGAAGTCTCCCTGTCACAGGTCAGGCCATTGTAGATTTAGGATGTGATTATAGTCTGTGAGCCTCTTCATCAGATTCTCCACTGTCACCCTGATCCAGGTCGTCACCCTTCCTCCTCAGGAATGGCTGTTTTCATACTCGGTCTCTTGTTCTTTCTCTTGTTTGTTTGTTCAAGACAGGGTTTCTTTTTGTAGCCCTGGCTGTCCTGGAGCTAGCTCAGTAGGCCAGGCTAGCCTCAAACTCACAGAGCTCCGCCTGCTTCTGCCTCCCAACTGCTGGGATTAAAGGCAGGTTCCATTCTTAAGCTAGAGCAGAAACCTAAATCTGTAAGCCAAGAGTAAAAAGCAAATCCATTGTTAAAAAAAAAAAAAAAAAGAAAAGAAAAGAAAAAAAAGTAAAATCCAGGTGTCCTCTGTTCCCTCCAAAAACCAAAAAAATTTATGGACTGTGGATGTTGCTCAGTTGGTAGTCTTTACCTAACATACACAAAGCCCTGGGTTTGGTCCCCAACACCGTATATACCAGGTGTGCCAGAGCACCCCTGAAAGTCTAGCATTCATGAGGCGGGGGTGTTAGTATCACCCATGAGTTTAAAGCCAACCAGAGGTGGTACATAAGAGGGCCCTGTTGTGATGAAACCAAAAGAAAAAAAAAAAAAAACCTTGAAGCTCTAAGGTAGAGTAAGAGGGACTGATCTCCTGGTCCCCGTGTGTCACTTGCCTCCCACCGGCTCTATGTCCAGCTTAGCAATATCCTTCCTGAAAAATACCCTCCTAGTGAAAATCACCTGCAATGCGGAGCTCAAGACTGAGGCAGAAGGCACACAGTGCAGCAGCGCGGCTCCCTTTCCTACCTCACAGTAGCTTCTGGAACTCGAAGGCTTTTCCTGCACCTCGCAGGGCCATTCTGCACCTTGAAGAATGTGTCCTTAAACTTCTGGAGGAATCGCAGCACTCCGGAAATTGAAGGGCCACTTTATTCAGAGTCAACAGAACCCAGTTTAGGAGGCATAGCCTTTTACTGCCGAATCTTTGCCTTGCTGAAATGAGAGATTTGGAAAGAGATTTTACTGGTCTGGCCAAAGAGTTTAGTCAGTAAAGGAGCTTGCCACCAAGCCCAAGGAGCAGAGTACGATCACTGGAATCCATATGGAGAAGGAGAGAAATGATTCCTCCAAGCTGCCCTTACACGCAAATACAAAATAAACGAATACAAGTAAGAAAGATGGGCGGGGGTGGGGGGATTTCACTGAACTTGGGAGGTGGGAAAAGTCAAGAAAATTCTAGAAGCATGCCTAAGGTATGCATGTACTCTGCTCTCTTGTTTCTCATGGCGGAGGAGGGAGGGCACTGGGCTCAGTTTTCAATCAGATGACCACTAGGACCATCAGAAGGACTACACCCTGCCGGTCATCCGACTCATCCATTCTGGTAGGAAGACCGAAAAGCTAGAGAAAGGAAGAAGCTCACTGACTTGTGGATAGGAAGCAAGTGTGGCTTAGGGGAACCATACACCTGCGTCTGGACCCCAGCTCCTTCACTGGTTTGCTGAGCCAACTAGAAAACTGTGGACCTCCCCAAGTCTTGCTAGAGAAAATTGGGTCTTTGGGTTTGCCTTATTCATGGGAAGCCTGGTGAGAGGTGAGCTCCTGGCTGTACAGCTGGATAAGTAGGTCCCTTTGTCGGGGGGAGACAGCATTGAGTGCAGCTTCTCCCCTGGCGTTCGGGTGCCAGATAAAACACAGACTGCTCAGTTAAATGTGACTGTCGGATAATGTCGTAGGGTGTTTCAAGCATGTCACTGATACTGGGAGTGCTGGAACTTTGTTTTGTTTTGTTTTTCATTCTTTTAAAATCGTTATTGGGTATGAACCCAGGGCTTCGTACATGATAAATGCTCATCTCTTGCCCACATCCCTTAGGTGTTTATCTGCCTGATTTAGCAAACCCCACCATGAAGATCCACGCCTCCCACATGGCCTGGCCTCCTGGAACTGAGGCCCCGCCTTCAAGCTCTAGAACCCCAGGATCATAGAAAGAGACCTGAACGTCTCCAGCCAAAACCAGTCTTGAATTTTTGACCCACCTGAACTAAAAGATAATGATATGATTCCAAGAAATCTGTGGGTGGGTCTGGGGAGAACATGATCCACCACCCCAGTAATGAGACTCCCCAGTGGTCAGGAAGCCCAAGGGAACCTGCCTGTTCCAAGCTTACTTCCAGGCAACAAGAGCCCTCTGGGTAAACCCTGGGAGTTGAAATAGAGCAGTGTGGAATGCCGTCGGGTTGACTTTAATTGCTTGCAAGAATCGTGGCCCAGTCAGACCACATACCAACCAGCAGCCTTTGGGTTTCCTTAACTCACCTCTCTTCCCCTTTACCTCAGTTTCTCTTGACCTCCTAGGCCCTTCTCTCCCTAAGTCTTTCAGATACCAAATCTCAGAAATTTGCTCTCTCCTCTTTGGTCTATAGAACTGTATTTTCTCTCATCCTTCCCCTCCTCCCCCATCTTTGAAAATTGCCAGGGAGGAACACTGGATTGCTTCTGGGAGGGCAAACCCAAATAAAACCCAAAATTCAATGATGTCCATGGTAGCCATGAACATATTCCATTATTGCTGCTTTATACACATGTATGTATGTATGTATGTATGCATGCATGAATGTATGTGTAAGTACCTGTTTGCAAAGAGACGCACGGGATTCCCTCTAAGTTTTGGTGCCCCTCTTCCCATTCCCAAGACCACAGGTGCACGTGTCCCATCAAGTGAATTCTGTAGTGAGAGTAAGTGCATCGCCTGGGCTACAAGCCCAGATGCCTCCCATGACCCCTCCCTCTAGAGGAAGTCTTGTAAAATTTCTCGTGCCACCCACTAGTGCCGAGCTGTAGAGAAGACTGTAATGAATGAACCTCTGGGGGTCCGAACTACAGCAGGTTCTAAGGTATATGTATCCGTTCCTTAACAGAAGTGGGACTGTCTGAGGCCTCCGACACAGAGAGCAGTCAGGGCAGAAATGAGCAGTTGCAATGGGGAACAAGGCAGCCCACCTTGCCCTTCTGTCGTAGCTAGCAAAGGCTGTAAGTCCTCAGCCTGCAGTCGAGGGTTGGAGGCCTGTGATAAGAATGGAAGCAAGGGTGCGGAGTGGAGGCCAACCCACAACACCTGGAGAAGACTGACGGGCATGACCGAGTTCAATCCTCTTGACTCAGAGCAGAGGTTAACTACAGGCGGTAGTCCTGCTTTGTCTGGAAATCTATCTGGAAGAGACTGACTTATCACTAAACCATAGAGTGTAGCTGTACCAAAGAGTTCCACGACAGCCCGGAATGGAGTATAACAGAGGTTTCTTTATTTGGGGATAGACTCACAATAAGGGTAGAGAGCCACAGTCCTCTACACGCGCTGGGAACTGGAGCTGAACCCAGCAGAAAAGGGGCATGCACGCTTTTCATCTGCACCTATAGGACGAGGCCATGCCCAAGGTGGGCCAGTATCTTAAAGACTATTGGCTGAAAGAGTTCCCACAACAGTAGAGGGACTTGAAGCCTGTTCAGAGGCCCTTCCCCGGGTGTTAAAACCCCAGACCTTTATTATCATTGAGCAACTCCAGGTTTATATTATAATAAAGTGAGAAACAGAACATGGTGTTAGGACAGAGGGAACAGGGCAACCCAGATACAGACACTATTTTTAGGGTCTTTTAGAAAGATACCTTGAAGGTAGAAACTGGCACACATATTTCTCTCTTATGCAAAGCCATGCCTTTTAGGTAATGTTTGTTTGTTTGTTTGTTTTGTGTTGTATTGTTGGACAGGATTTCTCTGTGTAGCTTTGAAACTCACTCTGTAGACCAGGCTGGCCTTAAACTTAACAGAGATCTGCCAGCCTCTTCCTCCCAAGTCTGGGATTAAAGTTGTGCACCACGACCCCCTGGCTATTTACCAGGTAATCGTAAGTAGTAGGTAGATACCACCCAACCTTGGTGTGTAAACTCTGAGGATTATCACCTGTTGAATGTCTAAGAGCAGGCCAAGCCTGGGTTGACAGTGATGGCAGCTTCCCTCTGAGGTGGGACTCTCTATAAGTGGGCCCTCCTTAAATGACCCTCGGTCACAGGGCTGACCTTCTAAATCAATCCACTCACTCTCAGTAGCAATGACAGGTAACTCCAGGACCTGTGGTCCTTTATTCATCCCCACACTTTCTGCCACTTGGCGTGGAGGAACTGAACTGTCCCCATGGGTTGCTTATGTATTCTCGGGCACTACACAACAGGTAAGACCTCCTCTACCCTCTTTACCACCTGCCTGAGCTAGGAACACAGTTTGAGGTTTGAAGCCTGGAAAGACTGCAAGGGGATGGTGTTAGCAGAAGCCAGCCGGGCCACAACCCCCTGTGACACAAGGAGAGAGGTTCCTTCAGTAGAGAGGGGACTGAGGAAACCATGGGGTGAAGGGCAAGGGGGTCTGAAGTCAGAGCTGGGACTCCCATTCCATCTGTAGGTTGTTAAGCCAGGTTCGGGCTGTGGCTTCCTTGTTTGTGTGATGGGGAGGAAGCAGGTGTGTCTTCCAGGTGTCAGGTTACCTGGATGGCAGCAAGCATAGGCACAGCTAACTGGGTGCATAGAAGAGGCTGTCATTCCTGGCTGTATGGGAGTCAGCAATGGCTGGAGATTGGGAACGCATCTCACGTGTTCCTTTATTTTCTGTTCCCCTGCGTGCACCAGCACAGTTTTCAGGCACACCTCCAGTCTTTTCAGATAGAATTATGTTTGAAGAAAGTAAGACAGAAGGAAATTAAAGAAACATTTGATGAAGCCAGCGGGGGGTGGGATGTTTAACACTGGAAACACATGTCACACATCTGTGTACTTAGATCTGCACTTCCTGGGGACAACACAAGAGGGAAGCAGGTCCCAAATTGTGAGTTTCAGCGTCCAGCGGATGAAAACAAGCCTGTCACTAAGAGGGATCGGGGCCACTCTGGCAGCCATGTAACCGTGCATCTCACGGTGGAGACAGTGGAGACTCCTTCTCAGCGACATTCCTTATGTTCCTTTGGGGATCTGCTGAGGGGCCCACCTCAACTGAGAGAGAGAGCGATGTACCAGAAAGCTCGCTTCTCATTTGAAGCCTGAGGCACACATGGCCGTTGCTTTCTGGTCTCACCCTCTCTGGAAGTCGAGACTCACCCTTTTAGGAAACAAGCGCTGTGCTCCTTGGTGGGGGCGGAGGGGCTGGAGCTTCTCCTTCATGAGGCTGAGTGAGTGAGGAACCCCTTAGCTGCTTCTGCCTTAAGCTGCACACAGCACATTAGGAAGCCGCCAAGGAGCTGGCCTTGTCCATGGCACAGGCCCACAAACAGAACCCGTACTCTGAGAAGGTAGGCAGGAGTGGCTTTGCCGGCTTGGGGCCTGCTGCTCCTTGCCGCTTGCTATAGCCTATGTCTGACTCATGCTCACTCTGGCTTCCAAGTCTTTTTGGCTTTCTTCTGATCTCTTGGTGCCCTGAGGTGTTCTAGCCGTTTCTGCCCCCACCTACCCATCTCTGCCTTCTCTGATCCAGCTCCCAAGAGAAAGACCTGAGCTGACCTTGCATTCTTTTCATGCTGAACCACACGGGGAACCCTTCAACCAAGACATGGGTGTCTTTAGAATAAGCGCCGTTCTGATGCCAGTTTGAAGTTGTGAGGTCACAGGGCACGTCTGGTACCCCCTTTCCCATGGAAGGGCGGAGAGGGCAGTATCACTTAGCAGATGCCCCGGGCATGGTTTCTGGACATGTCTAGCACTTTGGACACAGGTCTTGTGTGGATTGTGGTCCTTCTCTAATCTATGCTCCCTTTGGGCGTTTACAGGCTGGATGTGGGTTTCCCTGTTCGCACCGTGGCTTGTGCGCCTACTGATTCATGAAATGGGATTGTGAAAACAGACACTGCCAAGGGCTTCGTCTCAGCTTTTGCTCTCTGGATGATGGGCGACAATAGACCCTCAGACCACCCCAGGCCCGGGGAATTTCTCAATATCCGCCTGGAAGACAACATACAGCCCTACCCAGGGACATGTCCAAATGAAATACGTGGCCATCCAGGCCCTTCCGAACCTTGCCAGGAACACTCCTGGCCCTTTGACCCCCCAGAATCCACCAGGCATGATGCTCATCTCGGTAGCTCTGATGAGGAGCCCGCTCGCCTGGGAAGTTACTCTTTCCAGGGGGAGGCCAGGCAGACGCCAGCATCGTCACAGCCCATGGGGGACAGCGGCTCTTTGGAGAGCCCGCAGCAGAACCAGAGCTCGTCCGCACAAGTGGTGTTCTGGGCTGGCATCCTGCAGGCCCAGATGTGTGTCCTGGACTTGGAGGAGGAGCTGGAGAAAACAGAGGGACTCAGAGCAGAACTGAGGTGCTGCATCCCCCCACCATCTAAGGACTTCCTTGAGGATGTGGGCCTGAGCCCCAGCCTGCCCAAGGAGGATGAAGACTCTGGAGATGAAGGTGGTGAGCCTGAGGAGGAGAACCAGGCCTGGCCGAGGGGGCAGATGCCAGGCTCCTCACCAGAGTGGGGTGCTGAGGAGGACAGCATCTTCTTTGACAATCCCCTCTTCCTGGAGAGCCCTGAGTCAGACACCAGTACTGAAGGAGAATGCTTTTCCTGGGGGTACCCAGATTCCCACCCAGAAATGAAGTCTCATAGCCCTCAGGCCCTGAATTCTTCTCTCCAAGAAAGCACAGGGCTCTGGAGGCCAGAAAGTGAGCTGGATTTGGGGAGCAACTCTGCTGATCATAGTGGGTGTGCCACCCCTCCATTCCCTGTGCCTTCCTATAAGCTGCACCCCTGCTTGGCCTTAGGGTCCACTGAAGGGGCTCCCACAGTACCTCCTGGTCTGGAGCGTGAGGTAAGTTGGAGGAGGAAGCCAGCTGAGGGCTGTGCTGGGGATATGGGCAAGGAGGGCCTTCCTCAGGGGGCACAAGCCCAGGACACTGTTCAGAAAGGTAGAGTTTGGGGAGATCTAGGGTGAGAGAACATCAAACTGACTCTTGTGGACGCAGTTGGGGAGACGGCTCAGTGGTAAAGTTCACGGTCCTGAGAACCCATGTAAAAGCTGGGTGTGGCAACGCACACCTATACCTATAACCCAGCACTGGAGGGAAAGAGTGTGGAGGCAGGGGATCCCAGGATCTCAAAGGCCAGCTGGCCTAGCCAAAATGGCAAGCCCCGGGTTTAATAAGAGATACTCTGTCTAAAAATAAAGTAGACTGCAACAGAGGAGGACACTAACATCAACCTCTGTCTTCTGCATGTTGGGCATGCTCACCTGAAAGCACCACTCAGAGAGAGAGAGAGAGAAAGAGAGAGAGAGAGAGAGAGAGAGAGAGAGAGAGAGAGAGAGATACGCAGAGCACATAGAAATATGTCCCTCTGTACAACGCAGATACACAGACACACAGACACAGACACACATGCATCCTTTCACACACAAAGATCAACTCATGTAGACTTCAGAATAATGAGAGATTTTTATCAGTACAGTAATGTCATTTGGAACACAGAAGCTGTTAACTCCAAGGAGTCTCTGTGTTACCAGCTTCAAGGAGCTAAGACTAGATGACCGGCTTAGAGAACAGGCAACACCTCCCTTCATGGTGTTCCAAGCCTTTCTGGGATCCTCCCTCCTACCTCCCAGGCATCTCCAGCTGTCACAGAGCTGCCTAAGAAGACCTTTGTCCCCATACAGAGAGCTGTCTATGTCAGGAGACTTGTCCTCTCTTTTGAGAGATTTTCTTGTGACTCAAGCTCAGAAGCCTTCATTTTCCTGTTAGGCAGGGTCAGTAGATCAGGCCCTTGTGACAATGACATAGGAGCCTTGATTTCAATCAGGGTTTGTCACAAGCTATAGGAGGCCAGTAGGGGATAGTTTTCCCAGAATTCTCTGCTTTATAGATAAGGGGAACTTAAGATGGCAGAGAGGGCTGTAACCTAATCTCTCCACTCCCACAGAACGGTGGCAATCAGAGGCCTGCAGTCTTTTGGCAATGCCTCATCCCAGGACCTCCTTCCAAGGCTCAAGGTCTTTAGCGGGAAGCCTGGGAACCCTGCCCTGGTGGGGCTGGCCATCATCCTTCCTGTGACACACCTCATCTAGGGTGGGAGCAGCCACACGTGGAGCCATCTAGGCAAACTATGAGGAGGAAAAGTCTTAGAGGGAATGGGGAAGGGCCTGGAACAATTTTGTGGGCAAATCGAATGTTCCTTCTTTCAGACTTCTCTGGAAGATGGTCTTAGCCCTGGCTCACCTAAGGCACCCTCCTAGAACCACAAATTGATCCAGGAATCAGATAACTTTGGATTTGACCCTAGACCTGCCATCACCACGTGTCCTACGCAGCCTTGGGTAAGTCTCTTCCCCTGTATGCCTTACCTTCTCCATCGGTGAAGAACCCTCGCCATACTGCTTTCCAGGGCTCCTATGGCATGGTGCCTCTCCCCATCCACAGTTCCTCTTCTGCACTGAGAACCCAGACTGTTGTCCATGGGCTTTGGGAGAAGGGAGGGGCTTCCATGCAGTCTTGACCTCATTCATTCCAGCTCTTCCCATTCTTCTCTATTCATTTCCCTTGACTCCCAGGGCTCACAGACACCCCAGAGCCTCTCAGATCTGGCTCCACCTGTATTTAAATACCAGCAGACAGAAGATCCTTCCTGGCCTCAGGAACCTCTTATCTCCCAGAACAGAGGTGAGATCCAGTGTGGGGATCTGGGAAACTGAGAGGTGGGGGTGCTTTGGAATTCAGAGTGGAGACAAAGTCCTTGTTGGACTCATTGCACCGTGTTGGAGCCAGACACACTTAAGATGAACTCTTCTATGCCTTCATAAATAAAATGAGCTTTCCAATACTGATAGAATGAAGGGCTATACACAAGACACAGAATTTCACTTGTCTGGGTCTTACTGGCTCAGCAAAAGTCCTGAATCCTGAGGTGTCTGGGGGCTGGAGTCCTGAGAGCTGCCACCAGATAGACAGGGAGAGATCGCTGTCTGCAGTAAAATGGGACATCCTGCCCAGTTCCAGAGAGGTACCCAAGGGAAGGAGGTCTGGAGGCAGCGGCCAGCTGTTCTCCTGCCTCCAGCCCTGAGCATGCTCATTCCTGCTATTCCTCAGGTGAGAAGGATGCTGGCCGCTTCCAGGAGCCCATACCCTGCACTTTGGCCCACTGGGGGAGCCAAGCCTCTTCACTGGAGCCCAACTGCCCAGAATCCGAGGGCAGAGGCCCTGGCCCCAGGCCCTGTCCCATGTCTTCCCAGGAGGACAGTCCACAAGTCCAGCTCCATAGCTCCAAGTGGCCACAGGATGCCTCACCTTCTTTGCTCCTGGAGGAGGATGAATCCGAGTTAAGTTCCCTGAAGATAGAGGAGTCAGAGGAGACCCCAAACCTAAGGCAGGAGGCAGAGTGTGAAGATCCAGCCAGGACTGAGGATGCTTCAGCTGCCTGCAACCATGTTCGCTTGACTTCTACAGAAGGGTGAGTCTCAGGCTAGCTGACTCCTGGGCCCTTCCTTGTCTTGTAATAAGAATGCCCTGGTTTGAGTGTAGCATGAGAAACGCACTTTGAATTGAATGTGCTAATACTTCAGTCTATAGATTCTATCAGATTACATGAGCACACTTTCAGAAGCCTGGAATGTTTAAAAGCAGAGATTTACAAAGGGTTAAGACTTAAACATACAGAAGCAGAATCCAGTGTCCCCATCCTGACACCAGGAAAGGATGAAGGGAGGAAGTCTGGGGACCCTGACTGAAGCCCTGTAAAGGCTTGGAGGATTGTGGGTACGAGGTAGTGAGTAGGGATTAAAGGCTATTTGTGAACTTGGTGTTAATGGGGGAACTTCACTAACGTGTCTAGGCCCAGGTGCTGCCTGGCATCTCAGCAAGGGGACTCTGGACTGGGACTGGTAGACTATGTCTCGGAGCCCACAGCAGGAATTGTGTAACTTCAGAACTGCAGCCATAGGTAGGAACATGTCCACAAAGAAGCCTACAGAGGTGACTCCCTGCCCCAGCACGCTGCTTCAAGGTGTTCAGTCCCTCTGAGTCTAGATAGGAAAAGGGTTTTTCTTCCAGATTAATAAATAGGGGCCATGTTAAAGAGACTAACAGAAGCCAGTTGGGGCTCAGACCATGAACCCAATAGTGTGGCAACTACAGGGTGGACCCTGCTCCTGTTTCAGGACCCTTGGGTGGTAGCAATAAAATTGTCAGTTGGTGTCACAATCAAAAAACCATCAAGAGTGAGTGTGTGTAGTGTGGCAACTACAGGGTGGACCCTGCTCCTGTTTCAGGACCCTTGGGTGGTAGCAATAGAATTGTCAGTTGGTGTCACAATCAAAAAACCATCTTGTGTGTGTGTGTGTGTGTGTGTGTGTGTGTGAATCTGGAAGCCTTGTTTCCCTGGATCCTCTTGGAGGCTGGGTAACCATGGAAGACTTGAAATCTGAAAACGGGGGTTCATTGTACCAAAGATGAAAGCAAATCCCACCCCAGGCCAAAGCAAGGCAGTTCACTTAAAATGACAACCTTCCAGAGAAAATGAAGGAAAAAACAGGAATAACTTGGACTTTACCTGGGTAGATGACACCAGATACAGATAAACAAAATTAGTATCCTGTTTAACAGTAGGAATTCTGATTTCCCTGGCCTCACTCTTTTATACTTGACTTTTCATAGTAAGAACATGAAGACGTTTTTAAATTATAGCTTTATAGAGCTATAACTCATATAGCATATGATTTGCTGATTTAAAAGTACACAATTCCACATTATGAAGTGTTTCTCCCCAACACGCCTTCCTATTGAGTCTTAACAACAATACTATTGACAAAGTTGCTTGTTAAATCATATTTTAGGGCTTCCTTGACTGATTATCCAGATCATCCTCTCTAGATGTGACGAGTGCCTAGCTATTCTTACTTCTTCATCTTCAGCGGCTCAGTGGGGTTGCCCCTCCCCGCCGTCGCTGGTTCTCCTTTTGACTCCTACAGACTTCTAGCACTGCTTTCATGGACTTCATGAAATCCCGGTGTTTTGAATTCCACCTTTCGGTGACTCTCTGTTGTACTTATGCTCCGGATGTATTTATGTTGTGTTTATTACCGAAGGGTGGGACGTTGAGGAGGCTTAGGAAGCAGGGAGTTACCAGCAAAGCACCCACCCACTGACCCGCACGTTGGTGTGGAGGAGGCTGCTGGATGAATTCCAGTGATCAGCCATGTCTCAGTGACTGTTTCCAGGTTAGCCCTACCTGTTCTACGCCCTAGCTGGAAATCCAGATAATGAAAATGTAAATGCCTAAACACCGGACATCTGGTTATAAGGTTTCAGGGGAACAGGCATGAGGCAGGGCTGGGATTGAGAATCTTAGTTTCAGGTGTTCGCTATGATGTGACTTGTCTGGGTCTGTTTATGCCTATCCTTTTCGTCCCCAGCCAGTCAAATGGTAAAAAGCTGTCAGGCAGGGAAGGGGTACCTCAGAAACCTCCTCTGACTCCTCCAGTTTTTTGCCATTCCTTAAAGCCAGACTCCCTGTTCTCAACATGATCCTCACACCTTATGTCCACCGGGGCTCTAGAGTTGGGTATGGGGCTGAGGCTGGGGTGTAGAGGCATGAGGATGGCTGCAGATAGGGAAGTAATCCTACCTGTCAGGGAGGGTTCCTAGTGCTGCCAAGAAACACCATGACCAAAGAAATCTGGGGAGGAAGGGGTTGATTCGGCCCACACTTCCACAGCACTGTTCATCATGAAGGAAGTCAGGACAGGAACCCAAACAGGGCAGGATCCTGGAGGCAGGAGCTGATGCCGAGGAGGGGAGCTTCTTACTGGCTTGCTTCCGTGGCTTTGTTCAGCCTGTTTTCTTACAGAACCCAGGATCACCAGCCCAGGGAGGGCACCACCCACCATGGTGGTAGGCCCTCCACCATCAATCACTGATTTAAGAAAATGCCTTGCAACTGATCTTACGGAGGCATTTTCTCAGCTGAGGCTCCCTCCTTTCAGATGACTCTAGTTTGGGTCAAGTTGATATAAAACTAGCCAGGACACTACCTCAACACACCACTGAGGTCCGTAAAGGACCTACCACTCAAGATGAGATAAGCTTGAGACATCTTTGTGGCTTATCCTGGGCAAGTGTGGCACCAGCTTGGCTCTAATCCCCTGGGTCTTGTTTCACTACCTCTTCTCCAAGATCTCCTTGTCCAGCCTAGCCATGCCCAAGCCCAACTTTGACCCAGTCTCTTCAGGCTGAGGACCTGGGTTCAACTTCTCCAGACGCCACCGTTCAAGGCCCAGGCGTCGTAGTTCTAACCCCGAGCTCTGGCCACTCCTTCCTGTGTCCTTGGAGGACACTTAACATGCATGTCTGCACAAGTGTGAGTCTGAGGACACCAATGGATTTTTCTAGGCTTCCTGAGAGCCCCATGCCCCAAGCTCAATCTCCAGAGAAAGGCTGGAGGCCATCATCTGGAGCCAAGTTGGCTAATAACATCAAAAATGACAAGGAGGCCTGGGACCTAGCCTTGCGTCTCTATCAGCTGGATGGTTTCCGGAAGTCTGAAGTGGCTGCCCACCTACGCAAGAAGTAAGGAGCTTTTGAGACACAAGGGTAAGGCAGTAACAGGAGGGAGCTACCCATAGGCTTCCTCCACTGACCATCTCTCTCTTTCCCTTCCCTGACCAATATCCCCTGTGTTTACACCCCCTGCCCCCAGCCTTGACACTACCATCACTACCTCTCATCCCTTTATCTCCATCCTGGCTCCTCTCCACCCCCCTTCTTGGCCAGCTCTGCTTCTTCTCAGTTTCACCTGAAACTCCTGACTCCTCCCCCTACCCATCCCAGACCCCACATGGCCTGTTGCCAACACTGATCCAAGTAGCAGGGTCAGGCTAGCCACTGACTACTTTCTTGGAACCTGACACCTAGCCTGGTTATACCTTTCTCTCATTTAGCTCTTGCCACCCTTGGTCCCCTCTGTACCTGCAGCTCAGCCTGATCCCTGTAACATGAGGGCCTGCTTTGTTGGGGTCTCTGTCCTGCCCAGTTCCCATAGCTGGTAAGCCCCAAAGAAGTTACACAGAGAGTCTGCATTAGTGATAAACCCATTGGCCCATTAGCTCAGGCTTCTTATTAGCTATTGTCACTTATATTAACCCATTACCCTTATCTATGTTAGCCACATGGCTCAGTACCTTCCTCAGCGGGGCAGGCAGGGTCACATCCTGCTTCTTCAATGGGCTGGGCAGAACTGGGAAGAATGGGCTTTCTCATTCCCAGAATTCTCCTGTTCTCATCGCCCCACCTCTACTTCCTCTCTGGTTGACCCTCCTATATTTCCTGCCTGGCCAATCAGCATTTATTTCAAACATGATTGACAGAATACAGACAATGCTCCTACACCAGATCCCCAACACCATCTTTATTTCCATTGCCCTCTGCAGCAATGACTTCAGCAGGGCTGTGGCTGAGGCGTACTTATCCTTCTTCCAGTTCGAAGGACAGAACCTGGACCGAGCCCTCCGGTAAGGCCTTCTGGCCCTTTGAGGAGGCAGGACTTGGGTGTGGGGGTGGTTAGGGACAGCTGCAGGGCAGTGGTCCCAAGATCCTAGGGGGATATGGCTCTGCTTAATCCTGGTTTTCCTGGGCAGGGGGTTCCTGCAGGCCCTGGTGCTCAGTGGAGAGACTCAGGAACGGGAACGGATTCTCTACCAGTTTTCCAAACGCTTCCATTACTGCAATCCTGGAGCCTTCCCCTCAGTAGGTATGGAGGGTGGGTCCAAAGGTGGGGCAGAAGGACTTTGGGGGTGGCATCAAAATAGCCTGTGTTTACTCGGGGTTCGTTGGGCAACAGCTTCTGGGAGTGTGTTGGGGCTATGGAGAAATGGAGGGAGTCGCCCTTAGTGTGGGCAGAAGCCACACAAGTCCGGATTCCAATGAGCTCTGTACTTGCTTCCCTCGGGGACAGATTCTATACACACCTTGACCTGCGCCGTCATGCTCCTTAACACAGACCTGCATGGACAGGTAAGGAGCGGGAGAACACCTAGAAGGGGGCTATGGCATGGTGAAGGAAGAATGGACCAGAGGCTGAGAATATGCCCGCACAGGGCCCCGGAGTTCCCCCAGTGGCCACCTAGGGTCTATTCTATCAGGGTGGAATGTTCAAACTCTCCCTCTTCTCCGTGGCCACAGAACATTGGAAAGAGCATGAGCTGCCAGGAATTCATAAACAACCTGAGCGGGCTGCAGGACGGCAGGAACTTCCCCAAGGAGCTGCTGAAGGTAAGGCTCCTTCCAAGGCCAGGACCCTCCCTGTCTTCTCTGTCTGCAGCCTGGAAATCTAGGTCCAAGAGGAAAGTAGAGCTCAGACATGGCTTGGATAAAAGGTCCTTATGAGGACAAGGTGTGTGTGTGTGTCCCTGTCTGGTAGTATCAGTGGTATCTTGGGACTGACTTGTTGACTATACAATGTGACATCCCTAGACCTACAGAACCACACTCTATGCACCTGAAAATGTCTTGTTACATTCTCAGGGAATCGTTACCCCCTTTAAAGTCTGATAAGTACTAGTGTATTGAATGGATGCATGAGACACGAAGTTCCATGTACGGAAAACCCTAACCTCAGGTTTGGGAGCTGAGTGTTCTCGGCTTGAGTCCTAGTCTTGAGCAGAATGCCACTTGGTCAACTCTAGTTGCTTCTGGGAGAAATGACCATCTCCCAATGTCAGTGTCAAGATGAAATGAAAGTTGTCAAATGTTGTGCACTATGCCTGGCTCTCATGCTTCCTGAGCAACTGGACCACTGGCTCTTTCATCTACTTGCTGATCAAATGTTACTGAACATTTCCTGTGGCCCAAGCACCTTGCCAGGAACAAGGGCTATAGAAGCAAGCAAGATGCATTACTTCAAAGTTCTAACCCAGCATTCATTCATCCATTTACCAAATATGCACTGTGTGAATGTTGTTCAGCCACGTTCCTCCTCTGTCAGGTACCCCTGGACAGGACAGTATGTGGGTGAGGGAATCATGTTCTCTCTCAAAGGACTACTTTAGAATGTACTAAGTTTGTGCAGGGAAGAGCCTTGGCTACTTTGATATCTTTGATATCCAGTATCCAGCACAGGGATGGATGGATAAATGGATCATGAATGTTGGCCTGCTAGGAAGAAAGCCAACTATGATGGGTAGAGGGATGAGGTAGTACATATGCCCACAGATGTCTGCCAACAAAACACATGTAGGTACCATAGACCCTCCATTCACCTGTATGCTTCTGTTCTAGGCCCTCTACTGGTCTATCCGGAGTGAGAAGCTCGAATGGGCTGTGTAAGTAAGAGTTCCTTTCCCTCTGCTTCTTGCCTTTCATCCCTGCCTCTGGTCTACTCACTGTTACCCACCTGAGAACTGGAGAAGGTCAGGGGCCTACACAGTCCTCCTTCTGAGTGGGTGATGCCAGAGGCAGGGCGCTGGGCCAGTTTGGGAGAGGGCAGAGGAGCTTGGGTAATCCTGGAGAAGCCAGAGCTGGTGAGGGGTAGGTATGGATGGCAGTGTTTTCGGGAGTTGATAGGTTGATCGGTCTTTGATGAGATTTTCCTTGAAGAGGTTCCGGTAATGTTCCTCCCCAGTAGAGATGGTGCTGAGTCCCCAAGAGGCAGAGGGTACCTGTCCCACCAGCAATCCTACCCTGATTCTCTGCCATCCAGAGATGAAGAGGATGCAGCCAGACCCGAGAAGGACCAGCCCTCTCCCTCAGCCGGCAAGATAAGCAACCCCTTCCTCCAGATGGCTCAGGACCCCACAGTGCCCACTTATAAGCAAGGCTTCCTGGCTCGGAAGATGCATCATGATGCTGACGGCAAGAAGAGTGAGTGTCTGTTGCTTGGGTACGAGGGTGTTCACGGGGAGCGTTCTACATGGGGAATGTGCTCTGTGCTGTGATGCAGAGAAGAATGAGAAACCCATGTTTCTTTCCTGAATGCTGAGCTAAACTAGGTCTGGCTAGTCCCAGGTCCCAGCACCCCGTGGAAAGGCGAAGACTGGACAAGCATGTTAGTGTCTCGGGTGAAAGTAGAAGGGGGGCTGTGTTGAGTATGGGGGCAAGGGGAGGGAGAGGCGGTCTGAGAACTAGCTGCAGGGACAGGCATAAGGGAGCTTCTGGCAAATGGTAGCAACTAAATGAAACCTTGTAAGAGGGTTTGGATTTTTACATTGTTTGAGCACATCCCTTACACAGCAGAGAACATTGCAGAATCCACTCAGAATGGATAAAAGGCAGGGACAAAATTTGCCATACTTGACAATTGGGGCTCAATCTCAGGGCAGCGGAAAGCTCTTGAGCAGGGCAACTGCCTGACCAGAGCAGAGATCACTGTAATAGAACCACAGATTAAACACTGCATAGTGGCTAACACTGTCCAGGTGGGGCTCCCACAGATGACTACAGGAAATCAGCCTTCCCTCTTGCCAAGTAGCTTAAAATAGGCTTTGCCTTACCAGGCCAGGATGAGGAAATTAGGAAGAGAGAGAAAAGGTGCTCAAAGGGTTTCCTGGTGCTCCCTGTTCGGGCAAACACATCACACTTTGTAGGAAGGTGCCAAGGAAGAATTGTTCGTTCCTGAGTACCTGGGGTTTGGGGAGAGAGAGTCTTCATGAGTATCTGCTTATATGTCTGTGGTCCTCTGGTTTCATCTCTGTGCGGAGTCTTTCGACGTCTATTCTGATTGTACGTTTCATTGTGTTGGTATGCTCCGTGTTCCTGCGCCTCCTTGTGAGGGACTGGAGGTGGTCTAAGGGGGGTGTGCCAAGACTCTGTGCAGACTTGTATAGACCACCCACCCTTGTGTCTCCTCTTGGGACAGCGCCATGGGGCAAGCGAGGCTGGAAGATGTTTCACACCTTACTGAAAGGGATGGTTCTCTACTTCCTGAAGGTAGGGAGTCACCTGTGCGGATTATTGGCTTCCCAGGGCTGGGGTGAAGAAGACAGGGAAGAGGGACGGAAAAGCACTTTGTAGACTGGGAAAGGTCGCTTAGGATGCTGGTTACACAAGCTGGAGGGAAAGCTAATCGGAGCGCCATCATTCTGGATGCATGCTGGTTGTCACAGCGCTCTTTAGAATCCAGCCAATGGCATCATGGGAGGTCTGGAACGGGCGGGTGGAGAGGGGGAGCGCTGCCGATAACCTTGTTTGTCACTGAGCCCCCGTGTCTGGTGGCAGGGAGAGGGCCCCTGGCTGGATGGGCAGAGTTTGGTGGAACATCTCGTGGATGAGCCCGTGGGAGTGCACCACTCGCTAGCCAGCCCCGCTACCCACTATACCAAGAGGCCGCATGTCTTCCAGCTTCGGACTGCAGACTGGCGTCTCTACCTCTTCCAGGCTCCGTGAGTTCCCGAGAGCCAGAGGGAAGTGGCGAGGCCTAAGTGGTCCCGACCCTGACTGCCTTAACCAGGAAACTTGAAAGTTCTCTGTGCTGGGGATGCAATAGAATGTGTGAAAAAAGGCTGACTCCTCTCCTTGTATGCTAACCGAAGATTCTAGAATGCCACCAGAGATTGTTTTTGACGTTTGATATAAACTCTATTACCATCCTGGATTTTCCTCTGGCGGATAAAATTCAGTCACCCCCTACTCCTCACCCCCACTAAAGTTGCGTTTCTGGTTTGGGGAGGCAACAGAGGTATGAAGCAAGGGGAGGGCAGATGATGGGACTGGGGAACCCTTGGGGACACACGACTCCTTTTGCCTGCAGCACTGCCAAGGAAATGGCTTCCTGGATTGCACGCATCAACCTGGCCGCCGCCACACACTCGGCACCCCCTTTTCCAGCCGCAGTGGGCTCCCAGCGTAGATTCGTGAGGCCCATCCTACCCATGAGCCCCGCCCAGAGCTCCCTGGTACTGCCTCACCTAACTAGCCAGGGGTGCGGGGTGGGGGGTGGGAGTGCTGAGCAGTCGTCCAGCAGGGGGGAGGCAGTGGTCCAAGCAGAGCATTAGACATGGGACAAATCGGGAAGGTGGGGAGCACTCTGCACCCTGTGACCAGGAATGCCGGGTGGGGGGGGGGGGGCTGCACAACCTGGATCAGAAGTTCGAGAGAGGCAGGGAGCAGCGAGGGGGCGGAAGACGGGTCAACTTTTCCTTCACCTTCCTCTCCCAGGAGGAGCAGCATCGATCCCAAGAGAACTGCCTGGATGCTGCCTCTGACGACCTGTTGGATTTGCAGAGGAACCTGCCCGAACGACGGGGCCGAGGCCGCGAGCTGGAGGAGTACCGCTTGCGGAAGGAGTATCTGGAACACGAGGTGAGCAGCTTAGTGTCCGCTTGGTGGTCAGTTCACAGGTTGGCTCGGTCCTCTGCCGCCCTCTCCTGGCTGCCTCTGTCTCAGAACCAGGAACACAGCATGCAGGGGCGGACGCGAAGGGAGTGGGATCTGTGAGCACTAAGGACCCTTTACTTTTCATCCCAGGAACACTTTATCCTCAAAGGAGTATATTTAGCTTTTCCTAAGATGAAGGAAAAACTATATGGCCGAATTAGTCCTCTTATTGCCTACCTAATGCTTTGATTGCCTAACTGGATTATCTCAATTAACGATTCTGGGATAGGTAACAATAGTATAAGATAGTCTACGAGTCTCATTTTATAGATGAAGAAACCGAAGTATGGAGAGATTAAATGATGTGACCGGGTCTGTTCCTTTACACCCTCCAGTCACATGTGTGCTTCATTGCGTGGTCTCTGTCGGAGTTGAGTCTATTAATTCTAGTCTCCCACTGACCTCCACCCCTGTTCTGCCATGGCCTTGTATCCGCGCACACTCTGGGACCCTAATGCCAAGTACCAGCTTCAGAGGCATTAAAGACCCTTATCAGGGTGGAGATCCACCAGAAAGGAAGGGTTGGCAAGGCATAATGTGGGAAAAGAGTGAGCCAGACATCTGGCGGCTGGAGACCAGGAAGGGGCATCATCAATAAGTTTCCTGCTCGTACCCACCCGGCCATTGTGTAGCCCACTCCCTCTCTAGCTTTCAAAGTAAGTCCCTGCCCAGCCCTTTGTCTTATTGGCTGTTTTTATGGTGGTGACTGCCCCACTTCCCAGAGGTCTTTGGGTGAGGTAAGGACCCAGCTTGTTGCTCTCACAACCCAACTATACATCTGGACCCTGTATCTATTGACCAATTCATCCTTTATAACCCACGTGAAAATAATTCACACCCAGCTAACTTCCCAGGGCAGGGTCCAGTGAACTGGGAATGATATTCTAGATTTAAAGATACTAGTCCCAGAGGCCTTAAGAGTATTAGAGGATAAGCAGGGCCAGCACTAGGGAGGCAGAGGCAGGCGGATCTCTGTGAGTTCGAGGCCAGCCTGGTCTACAAGAGCTAGTCCCAGGTCAGGCTCCAAAGCCACAGAGAAACCCTATCTCGAAAAACAAAACAAAACAAAAAAAAAAAAAAAAGTATTAGCGGATAAAGCTGCCTGCATCATGTTCCACAGTTGCCTGTCGTTCAGAAGTGTGGTTAGACCCCAGTAGGCTCATTCCATGTAGATGCTTAATAGTACAGAAGTATTAGGGCATCGCCCTACCCCCACAGCTGCAAACACCTGGGAGCTTCACTTAGGAGCCCGGATTGTGCTAAAGTGATCTGGCCGTGTGTTACAGAAAACCCGATATGAGACCTACGTGCAGCTTCTGGTGTCCCGCCTGCACTTTCCTCTGGGAGACCTGGCTCTGTGGGAAGATCAGCTCCAGAGGGAAGCGGAAGGCACTCCGGAGCCGAAGCCCAGCCTGAAGAAGTCCCACTCCAGCCCCTCCCTGCACCAGGATGAGGCGCCCACCACAGCCAAGGTGAAACGCAACATCTCCGAGCGCAGGACCTACCGGAAGATCATTCCCAAGAGAAACCGCCATCAGTTGTGACGCCGCCCCACCGTGGCCAGCTCACGGACACCGATCCCTGCTCTGGGGTAGACCTGAGATGAAACCTTACATTTCCAGAACCGTGGTGATGAAGGATGGGGCTCATTTCCCTGTGTCCTCCATTTTCTGGCTCTCGAGAACTTTCTTAATCCTGCCGTACTTGCAAATCCTGCCTTACTTGCTTGCCATCTCCCCCGTGGCAGCTCCTCCCTCACTCCATCTCTGACCATTCGAGAGGAAGGTTGTGCGAAGACGCATCTCCACTTGCAGAGTTTGTCCCCTGTGTGCTCCATCCCCTAAAACACAGAGCGGGTTCATCTCCTGGACACATATGGGCCTGAGTTTCTGGGAGGTAGCTTGAGGCAGTCTAGCCAGGATGATCACATGGCTGGAAACTGTCTTGTGTTAGAATTAGGCCACCTGACAGAGGAGGGTTCCAAGAGTATAGGGCCGGACATCTAGGTCTTGAGACCCCGGGAGCAGCGTTACTCCAGCACTGCCCACTAGAGGGCAGCCTTCTGACGGAGGCCACTGCAGGTTAAAGGCTCAGGGGGGCTGTGGGGCTTCGGGCCTCTGATCTTCCAGCTGCTTCATTCTCCCATCAGCCAGTGCCTCCAGGGCAGAGGAGAAGACTGCAGGCCAGATTGTTAATCAACAGAGCCGAGCTTGTGGCCTGTGTCAGGCCACTCAGGAGGAGTGGGGGCCTCTAGAGCTCCGTGTAGAGCTCTCGGAACAAGGAGCCTTTGTTTCCTGAGAGCAATGAGGGTGGTTCTTCAAGTGTAGACCACTGGGGAGGGTGAGGAGGTGAAAGGGTGGTGGCAGTGCCCCTTGGGAGTCTGCCTGGTGGTGAAAGTGGAGATCAGAGACCTGGGTTCTCAGCCAGACTTGGGGCACTGCCTTCTGCAGCCCTCACCCCCCCCCCTCCAAAGCCCACCCTCGATGCCCCTCAAGGCTACATTCCTGAGGGTGTCTGGACCTCTTTCTCCTTCCCAGGGCAGCTCCCAGGAATTTGCTGCCTTGCCTTAGGAAATCCCCTTATACTTTGTTTTGGCTTCTTCCCAGGTATGCCTGCTCTCTAGAGGAGGTACTGGAGACTCAGGGACTTAGGGCTGTGCCTGTAGGGGAGGAGACTGGGCTCAGGGAGCAGCTACCATTGTCTCTGTTCAGCCATGTGTGTAGAGAGGTTTCTGGCCATCTGGGGGCCTCTGCTGCCTCCCCTTCCACTGACGTGTTACCTCTCCTGCCTTCCTGCTGGGCCATATGTCCTCCCTTCCAATAATGCTTGTCACCACTCTGAGGGCTTGGAGCTCCACAAAGTGGGGCTGGTCCTTAGGGCCATGGCAGGGGAGTCCCTGGCCCATGCACCCAATGGGTGTGCAATAAATAGAACCTACCAAAGAAATACGTGTGTAAGTGTGTAAGGAAAGGGGGCATTAGGTAGCCAGGGCTACCTGCGGTGTGGCAGGCTGCATCTTCCTTTGCCCCTGTATGATATGTTTGTGTATGTATATAGAATGTTCTGCGTGCTCATGTGTGTGCCCCAGTCACACAGATAAAACCTACTGAAGCTCAGAAACATTTTCAACCCCTCAGTGTTTTTCATTTTACGGATGCTATGGGACACCTCACTTGGCCAGTGCTGGGGGATTTGAGATGAACACAATGTCGCTGACCTCGTGAACTGGCAACCTTGCCCACTGGTTCCCAGCTGTCAGTATTAAGATACCCTTTATCTTTCTGGAGAAGCGTCTATTCCTATTCCTGCCTCACAACCAGAGATCTTAGACTCGGTAGACCTGTCAGGTGGATGTACATACATGTTTGGAGCTTTCTCAGGCTACTCTGAGATCTAGCAGAGGTAACAGTCCCATGAGAGTGCAACTCTCTCATCGTGTTGAGAAGAAAACTGAGCATGGGGAGGTACGGCATGGCCCAGGGCTGATGTTTACAAGCCAAGTGGGTGTGAGTGAGTTCTTTGACCTCATTAGACACTAGTCCTGATACCTAACACCAGAATAAAAAGTAAAGGCCTGTCCACATCATGTGTGACGCCTCAACACTCTTTTGCTCGTGTAGAACATCCAATTCATTTGGTGCGTTTGGAACGGGGAGACTGTGGCTGCCTGGCTTCGCCAGGTCAATGATGCCGGGCAGTCCAACCTAGGCATGTCAACCTGGAGAGTCTGCAGCAGAGTTGGAGATGGGATGGTTGGGCTGCAATTCTAACATGTGGCCACTGGAGGGCAAGCATGCACCGGCCAGTCATTAGGCAGGCCGGGTGCTTAGCTAAAAGGCCCTGCTTATTAAGAAGGAAGTTAGCTTTGGGCCATCGCTTTAACCAGAATTTCCCATGTCTTCAAACTTACAGTGGTCCAAGCCCCGCCTCCCACAATCTGGGGAAACCTATACCAGGCAAAGGCTTAAGGTGCTGGTATCTTTCTGTAGACAAAGAGGAAGAAGTTCTGCAGCTTTATAGATGCAGCCAAGGGCTCCCCGCAGGCTGTGTCTGCCAGAACTGAGTGAGCCCCACCTGCAGTTCCAGGGGTGGGCAGGGCTACCTCCCACCGATGCACTGTGTGGGTCTCCTCTAGGAAGAAGAGGATAGGTGGGGGGCTCCTAGTGATGAATGCAGCTTCTATGGGGTCATGTAGGACTCCAGCCCTTCTTCCTTCTAAGGGAGCTCAATCCCTAGGATCCCGAGACTCCTGTACAGCCCAGGGTGATGCCTGATGGAGCCTCTTCCTGGTTCTTGGGTCTCTGCTCTGAGAACTTTCTGGAAGGGGACATTCATTTGCTGTCAGGCACCATGGAAGATTCAAAAGAAATCACTGTGGCCCAAGGCTTGGGTCCTTTAGGGGTTCAATGTCTTGTGCACTAGTGACAAGGGGACTGTGTGAGAATTAAGTAGATAGACATAATAAAAGGAGCAAGGGAAATGGGGTTGGGGGGCACTGAGTCTGGACCAGAAGGGCTTGAACATAGCCAAGATATACGGCTTTTGTGCAGAGCGGTGTTTAAGCAGAGGAATGCCAGCGCATGGCTTGCGTTCCGAGGAATAAGCCAGGGGTGGTGGTTTATGCCCATTATCCCAGTACTTGAGAGGCTGATATAAAATTACCATGAGTTCCAGGCCAGCTACAAAGTAAGTTTATAGGCCACATAATAAGTTCTAGGCTAGCCTGGGCTTCCCTTGTTCAAGCAAAACAGAGCAAATAAGTGGAGGCCAAACCATGGTCCAGCTTTTGCAACTTTTATGTGTATCTAAATTATTTCAAAATTTTAAAAGGGTAAAATGTAAAGACAATAGCCTACAGTCTTGGAACAACCCAGCCTTCTCAATCCACCCTAAGCCAGTCTTCCTAATGACCGGTGTACATTGCTCCCTCATAACACCGTTTCCTCCAGCTGTGCCTCGCCATTTTACTGGCTTGCCCACTTAGCTGCTCTCCTCTTGTTTTCTCCTCTGAAGAGAAGACAATTCCGGAATGCTGTGGTTACGAGGCAGGCATGGACTTTCTCCCTCCTTCAGGAGGCCCACTTTCTACCTGTCCAGTTGTCTTGCCTGGCAGATGCCTTCCAATGTCACCAATAGGACATAAAAAGCTTTCTTTGGACTCCACTGTGATGAACTCCCAAGATGGCTGGGTTTTACTAGCTGCTTCCTCCTTGCCTGACTCCCATTTCTACCTGGCTCTCCTCCCTCCTTCCCTCCCTCCCTCCCTCCCTCCCTCCCTCCCTTCCTTCCATCTTTCCTTTCTTCCTATCTTCTGTCCGTCCTTCCTTCCTTCCTTCTTTCCTTCCCTAACCCCAGCCCTCTCTGAAACACCCATGAAGACCTCTGATGATCTTCAGTCATTAAATACATTGTCGTCTCAGATTTTATCCAAACTCACACCAAACAACCTCTGACCTTATTGGCCACATGATCTGCATGGCTTGCACTGAGGTCCCACAGTCAGACTGCCTCAGATTGAATCCCATCAGCATGGGGTTTTTTGTTTGGTTGGTTTGGTTTTGGTCTTTTTGTTTTGTTTTTTTAGCTGTGTGACCATGGGCCAGTTATTCTGCCTCTTATATCTTTGTTTGCTTCTTGACAAAACAGGGATAATAACACCACTTACCTCACAGAGGAGGGAGTGGAATTATGCACGTAAACACCTCAGACAATGCCTGGAAGGAAAGCCTTCCAGGTTAACTATTAGCTTCATATGAAGTCTTCCTGCTTTCCTGGGCTTTGGCTTAAGTCCTGTCTCCAAACAACCATCTTGTTTAGAGCTGGGCCTCTGCACTTCACTCTCCCTCTGCTCAGAAGTTCCAAGTAGTGAATTTTGGCTCAAGTAGGCTTTAGCAGCATCTGTCCATGTTTGGAACATGGATGAAGCTTCTCTCTTATTCCTCTGGGGCTCCAGATCCTGATCTAGAGGTGGGAGCAACCCTCAGGGTACCAGGAGGGCCCTCATAGCTCCCATTAGTGCAAATCTAACAGATGAGACTTATCCTCTTCCCGGAAGAGTCCATCTCAGACCCCCGAGTCTAGCTGCCTTGGGTCCATACTTGAGTCAATCATTTAAATCCATTCCATTTTGGGAGGCGGCGTGAGTGAGGCCAGTATCACCTGAAAGACAGGACAGGTAACAGATACTAAGGTGCTCTGAGCTCTGAAAGCACAAATTAGGAGGAATACATGATGGGACAAAGCCGGCTCCAACCAACATGGTACTCCTTCCATGAAACTTTCCTTGGGTCTCCTACAGTTATTCTGAAATAAAATTATTCCCTTTCTTTATTTTTGGGTGGAAGCTTCACTTCAGCCCCTGGCTTCCATATACCCAAAGAGTCTGGAATGTTCTGGTGGAAGTTCCACCCCAAAGCCCCCTCCCCCATCTCTCTCCAAATCCTGTTGCATCTCAGAAAGCCAACCAAGGATGACCCCCACCCCCAGAGATGCTCAAGACCACTCCCACAGGGCATTTAAACTGTCCCGAGAAAACAGATGTAGTAGTTCCATTCCGTGTGTGTGTGTGTGTGTGTGTGTGTGTGTGTGTCCAGTCTCTTGATTGGGGAGGGGAGCTGTAAAATCATCCGGGAGTGTTAAACCTGAGCTTTTTTATTCGGTTTGATTTGGTCTGATTTGGATTGCTGCCTCAGAGGAAAGGCTTACGGGGTGCAGGAACTTTTCAGTTTATCTTTTCCTCTTCTTTCATCTGTGTCCCCCACCCTGCTCTCCTCGCTCCGCTCCAAGAGGAATGCAGCCTTTTAAGAAGAAGAACTGGATCTGATATCTAGGCTCAAAAGAAAACACATCTAATAAAAAAATGTTTCCTCAGTGCAGGCCTTTAATCCTCACTCAGGAGGCAGCTATAGACGAATCTTTGTGAGTTCAAGGCCAGCCTGGTATACAAGAATTAGTCCTAGGACAGCCAAGGCTGTTACACAGAGTAACCCTGTTTCAAAAAAAAAACAAAATAATAATAATAATAATTGTTATTATTATTGTTGTTATTGTTATTATTTCTGGGGCTTCTTCTTCCTTGTATGGTCCTTTTTTATGCTTCCAACATCCTTTCTGTTTGTTCTTTAAACACAGCTTTCCCCCAAGGTGTCTGCACCCTCAGAGGTCCGCATTGGCTGACTCAGGACTTTCAGAAGAACTTCAGAGACAAGTCTGTAAACGGAACCTTTAGCCCAGATTTCTCATCTGAATTTCAGACCTGGCAAATACTACACAGATGTCACTTATTACACCCACAATTTGACTAAGTGTCCTCTCCCCAAGATTTATCTTATGACTCCCCGTACTAAGGAGAGAAAGTTCTTCCCCTGCTCTGAAAGACAATACCTTGGGACCCAAACATATTTTACCCAGTGGCTTTGCCTCACTGACCTCTTTGTTTCCTTCCGTCAGGGACCTAAGACAGGGTTGAGCAGAGGAGATATTCCTCCCTTATTTGAAGTCTGCAGAGAGCCCTGCCCACGTGTCCTTGTCCCTCTTCCTCCCTATATTCAATCACCACCCTCACCTTAGGTAGGAATTAGCTTGGATCTAACTTCATCTACTAGTATCTCCCTGGCCTTGTATGTCTCCTACACCTGTGCTCCAGAACCCACGGAAACTATGTCCCAGTAGTGACAGACAGGACAGAGGCTTAATCTCTGGGTCTGTGATTGTCCATGTTGGCTGTCCCTAATGGATGCTGCCCTGGGCAGTCCTGTGGGGAACTGGTCCTGAGTTGGCTGCAGAATCTTTGAGGGACTCACCCTTACTTACTTCTCTTTTATCAGAGGCCAGGTAGATCAGTTCCTTTAGCGCCCCAGGTGCCACGGGAAATGTTTCCCCTGAGACTCAGAACACAGAATGAGAGTCAACCATGTGACAGTGGTCACCTTTTCATGCCACGCCTGGAGTCTTAACCGGCTCTGCTACCACTCGGAGTTCACCTTCCTACCCATGTGGTATTTTCCATGGTCTCAGCGTCTTTTTATACCTATCTAATAATGTCTTACTTGCATTTCCTGTGAGCTGTCCCAAATCCTCCTGGGGAACAAGGTGGGGAATACATTAATATTTAAAATAAAATAGACAAAGCATCAGTGTGTGTGTGTGTGTGTGTGTGTGTGTGTGTGTGTGTGTGTCTCAGTTGGGAAATTCCTTAAAGTCAGAGACCATGTCTGTTTATATAGCACCTGGCACAGTGTCAAATTAAGGCTTAACAAATGAATTTAGATGAAAAGAGGGACGGAGCCACATAGACTGTCTCGGGCTTCCAAACTCCATCTTTGCAGGAGGTTTCTTCCTAGTGCGGACCACACATCCTCATCCTGCTTCTGACCATCCAGGTCTGGCCAGTCAACCCCACCCGTCCACATACGTGCTATAGCCTACCTAATCCTGAACTCACAAATGCTACCTCCCCCTCTCAGGAGAGGCCACACCCTCACCTGGCTGAGTCCCTCACCTACAGACAACCCGCCTAGCCTCTCCCACACTGAACCGGCCCAGCCAGCTTGCTCAAAACTGGGCAGTTGCACATTTCCTAGGAAAGGCCACCCCGACGGAGGTGTTTGAGGTCCCTGTCCCTCTACGTGCCTTGGCCCTGGGGGGGCCTCCAGCCAGGCGGGGACCTGGCAGAGGGAGGGAGCGGATAAGCTGCCTTCAAAACTCCAGATGCAGCAGTTAAAAAGAGGACAGAGGCAATGATCCTTCAAATTGCCACATCTGTATAATCTGCCTTTTATTTTCTGCTTCATGAAGTTTTATTTCCTATTATTTATTCACCTCCCCGCCCTCCCCTCCCCCGCCTCTACTCCTCCTTAGTAGGCGACATGCTCAGATGGGTCCTAAGCCTTAGCCTGGGTCTGGCCACCCCCCACCCCACTTAGCCCCTCCTGGCTGGCTGCTGAGAGAAGGCACCTGCTCCCCCTCCCCTAACTCCTTTGCTTGCTCACCCAGGGCATCTGGGGGCTGCAGTTCTCCAAATCTCTGTCTCCCAGGCTTTAAGTAACCTTCCTCCATCCTCCAACTGTGAGAGGGGTGAGGGGCTGGAGGTGGGGTTTGTGTGCAAGGCCCTGTCACCGGCACCGTCCCCAGGAGTCCTGAAACTCAGACTTGTTTCTTTGTCCTTGTACCTGGGTAGGGAAATGGGAGGTGGGCAGCCACAGACTGCAAACCAAACACAACACAGGATGTCCCTTCCTGTATGTCTTTACCGGTATTGTCCCTCTCCTTCCCTGACCACAGGCCCAGGTAACTGGAGAGAATACAGAGAGACGGGGAGGCCAGTGGGGAGTGGGAGATGACCAGCTCAGGAAGGGAGAAAAGGTGTGGTGAGGAGGCCATGGAAAGAAAGAAGTCTGAGAGGCACCGAGGGCCCAAGTGCCAGACTTCGCAGCTAGAGCCAAAGAGAGACGGAAACAGATGGCTCCAATGGCCAGCTGGGCATTTAGGAAAGGACAGTGACGTTTTTCTTTTTTTCTGATACTAAAGGTTGGGCCCAGGAAGTCCTCTGTGATGGGCAAGCATTCTTCCACTAAAGCTGCATCCTTAGCCTGGCATTGGACAGTGTGAGTCTTCCTTGCCTGGTGATCCCCTGATCCCTCTTTCGGTCACAGACAGGGAGAGCTTGCAGGCGGCACTCCTGGTGGCCACCTACAGGAGAAGGCCAGCCTTGCCAGAGGCCTGGGAGCAGCCTGAGAGGTTTTCAACTGCTCTGTATTCTATATGTATTCTCTCTTGCGAATTTCATTACTGTCCTGTCTAGTTCCTTCCTTCCTTCCTTGGTTTTGGTTTTGGTTTTGGTTTGGTTTGGTTTGGTTTGTTTTTTCCAAGACAGGGTTTCTCTGTAGCTTTGGAGCCTATCAGGAAACTAGCTCTTGTAAACCAGGCTGGCCTCGAACTCAGAGATTAGCCTGCCTCTGCCTCCCAAGTGCTAGGATAAAGGGAGTGTACCACCACCACCCGGGAAAAATCTCATTTCTAAACACTAAGATTTTTCTTCTTTGGGGAGGTGTATTGTGATAATTCCTATTTGGTTTATCTTGTTTTCATCTTATGCTTACGAGAAGGAATGGCTCCGTAGCGCATGGTTGGTGGGAGATTTCTGACTGAGTGGGCTGAGGAGTTAACAGGAAGGGAAAGCAGAATCCTCATTTGCAAAGACTATGTCAAGTCAGCGCCCCCTGGCTCCTGCCCCAGCCCAGGGCCCTTTAGAAGTCTGGTTATAGTTAAACAAATTGAGCCAGAGCCCAAGTCTGGGTAGGTGGGGCACCATCAACTACCCCAACCAAAGTCCACATTCCAAATATGGATAGTTAAGTAGAAGCAGGAAGATCAAAAGCTCAAGGTCACCCTAGGCTATACAAAAAGTTGAAAGTCAGAGACCCTCCCTGGCTCAAAAAGTAAAAAAAAAAAAAAACAACAAACAAAACAAAATAGACAAAAAGACCCACAAACAACAAAGAGCAAAGCACCAGAAATAGAAATACACTGTTTACTTTGTGGATGAGATTTGGAAGAGGTTGCTTACCTAAGAAGGCCAGGAGAGACCCTTCCGAGATTTAATAGCAATACCAACAAAGGTTCAAGGACAATATTATTTTGAGGGAAGTCACAAGGTTCACAGCCGTGACCTGAGAAATATTGTCAGCCAGAGGGGACAGGAGCCAGCCACAACCCTACACTCCGTGCCTGGGCTCTTCTAGCAACATCCTTTCACAGGGGAGACTAGGTGAAGACCAAGGGTCTCATCTTGAAACAATAGCTACAGGGTTCTCATGACACCCAGATATAACATGCAGGGCACACCCTGTCCCCCTCATCAGGCAGAGGGCAATTCAGGGCAGAAGTGGTCTCCCAGTGCAGTAAAACACCCTAGGAAGCTCCTTACTCTTCCAGAGATAGAAGTCCACACCTTCTCTCCCCTACCTGCAAACCGCCACTCACCCAGCTACCCCACCCCGCCACCCCTGTTTCTTTCCGGTTCTGGTCTGCCTTGGCAGGAAGCAGGTTTCCCTCCTGATTGAGCTCATTCATTTTATGGATACTTTCTTCCAGCCTGCAGCAAGTCTTCTGGGTTGCCGCATCTCCCCAGGGGTACAAGTACCAGGGGAACTAATGCTGCCACAGTTGGGAGTCTCGGTTCTGGGCTCCCCCCAGAAGACTGCTGGGATGGGGGCCGAAAGGGATGGGGCAAAGTCACCTTGGTGCTGGTCCTGGCTGTGCTCTAAATGAGGCCTGCAGTTGTCAGTGACATTTTCCATCAGTATCTTGGCCACTACTGAAAAAGTAACTAGAAGGCAAACCAAAAATGCTACATGAACAACTTTCTCATTTAAGAACAGTTCTTGGAGTTTTGGCACCGGGTGTGAGTGCGCGCGAGCGCGCGCGTGGGGGGGGTGCGCACGCGCGGTTGGGCTCCTGAAACTAGGGGGTAAGTTGTCTTAGCTGAGAAGACACACTGGGGAGGATGTAAAAAGGGCGGGGCTGTGGGAAGGGCACCCTTGGCTGGGGGTCAGGGTCCTCAGGCTGACTTGGGGAGAGCAATGGCTGGGAGGGAGGATGCCCTGTTTGTGGGAGGATGTGCTAGTTATGGGAAGGTGCCCTGGCTAGGGTGGGAGGAAGGTGCTTGAACTGAGGAAGGGTGGCCTAGCTCTGGGGAGAGGTCCGCGGGAGAGAAACGATGTGGAAGAAAAGGAGGGCGCAGGGGGTCTCCGGGAGGGGAGAGGGTGGGTGGGAAGGGAGGTGTGATGAGGGGGAGGGTGTTGGCTTCATGCTGTTACTAGTTTGATTTATCCCTAATGAGTTCTCAGCACATGGCTGCTCCCGGCTCACTCCAGGGGCCAGCACTGCCTCCTGTGGGCTGAGCCCGCCCCGACTTCGCAGCGACGGCGGCTGCTCGCTCAGAAAAGAGCCAATTTCCACGCTGCACAGTCCGCTTCACTCAAGGGAAATCACATTTCCCTGGGAGAGCCGCAGGCAGGGCTTCACTCCCCAGCCTGGCCCACTGCCACGGGGCACAGATGTGGAGGAGCTCTCGCTCCTCCTCCACTGGACCTCCTCCCTGCACCCCAAATCTCCCAAAGCTGCTTCATGGCCCGGTGGCTCAAGAGACGGAGGAGGTTGCCTAGGGAAAGCTGCCTCCTCCAGGGAAAACCAGGTGCTCCGGCTCTGCTTATGGGGAGCAGAGCTGCTGGCACTGAGCATGTGCACCCATGCTGTGAGTTTGCCCAGAGCCCCAGGGACAGGGGACTGCCACCCAGGTAGTATCCATCCCAAGGTCAGGGTTGCAGAGGGCCCCAGAGAGTCAAATCAATGAGAAGAGGAAGCGGGTGGAGGAGGAGGCCTCCTGGCATTTTTCTGAAACTACACAGGACCTCCAAGCTCTTCTCCCTCATGAATCCACATCCCTGAAGATGCCAAGGTCCTTCACAAAGCGGAAAGAAATGACTGCTTGGAACTCAGCAGAAGAGCGACAGCAGCAAGAGAGGAATGAGGTGCAAGGAGAAAGAGGCGAGAAAAGGCAGGGAGTCCTTGGGGGAGGGAGGAACCTTTCCCCAGAATGGCAGAGATGCTGGGACTCTGATGTCAGCAGGTAATTATGGAGGAGTAATCCGCTCCCCCACAGAGGGAATGCTCTCTCATTCTAAAGGCCTGAGAATAACCGCTGTGGCAGTAGGTAGCCAAGAGAACCTGAGGCCAAGGACAGAAGGGAATCAAAGACCAGCCTGGCGCAGCTATTCCTCCACAGATCCCCACAGAGCCTTCAGCTGCCCCCTGGGCCTTCTCTCCAGAGCTACTGCGAAGTAGCTCAAACTGACCCAGTAACCTCTGACCCTCCCCACCAAGGCATGTGAGATCTCTCAGAAGCACGGCCATGCCCAGCCTCCTAGGGCCTTCCAACAGAGTGAATATTAGGCCTCTAATAAGGACTTTGGTCATAGTCTCCGGTCTTTTGTGGACCAGTTGATGACCTTGTTAAAGCCAATCTTGTTTCCCCAAGAGCAAAATGGGACCAGTGTTCAGAATCAGAAACATTAAGGGGATGAGAATATGCCTTGTATATAAAACAGATGTGGGGGGGGTACCAAAAGTTCTAAGGCTCAAGGAGAGACAGAAAGGTTGTCCATGCCCCCATCGGAAGGCCCATGGTGAGGCACAAGCCCACTGATGGCGGACACTGAGATCGTCAGTATCCTCTTCCTGTGCCCACTGCCAAGGAAAGTCTCTCAAAGGAAAAATACATTGGTTTATGCCAGGGAAAGATACATCTGGAGGAAATAAGATGTCTGAAAAATGGGCGCAGATGGGGCTGGGGAACCTTGGTGAGTCTAGTCCATCACTCTCTCTGGGTCAGGATAGTGGACTACGGTCACTGAACGCTATTCCTTGAGCTTCAGGTGGAGAATGTGCCTGGAGCACAGTAGGCAGAAAATACATTTCTTAGTAACAACTTGTGGCAAGAATTCTGGAGACGTCTAGGAAGGTGGTGGAAGGTGGGGTTTACAGACAGCTAGAGAAGGTGGGGGGAAAGGGGTTTACAAACAGCCTAGGGAAGGTAAGGAAAGGGGGTGACATACAACCTAGGGCTGGCTTTGGAGAGGAAAATCCCAGCTTTTATTCCCGAACCGCCTTCCTGACTTGGAGCTTGAGGACCTAGACCAGAGGAGAGTCTATGCAGGAGCTTGGGGACATAGACCAGAGGAGAGTCTATGCAGGAGCTTGGGGACATAGACCAGAGGACAGTCTATGCAGGAGCTTGGGGACATAGACCAGAGGAGAGTCTATGGCAGCCTTCCCTGTGTACCTGGGACCCATTCTTCCTAGAGCAATATATTCCTATTCATCACCTGTTTTACTGTCTTGGGCTTGCAGCAAGCTCCTGGTGACCTGGCACCCTGCTGGGGTACTGGGAAGCAGGGAGGACTGGGGGGGTGGGGCATGGGTGATAGACAAGAAGTGCTACCTTTAAAGCTGAGTCCACGTTTGGGGAGAGTGAGACGGTACAGTGGAAGAGAGTGAGGAAGATGCTCCCAGCTTTGGCGATCTTCAGGCAAACACCTCGTGCCAAGACCTCCCGCTAACATAGGCTAGTCCTCCGTAGCTCACAGAAACCAGCGCCCCCCATAGCTCACAGAAACCAGTGCCCCCAGCTCCCCCGGAGGAGTGAACCAGTCCTCTCCACTATCCCTCGCCCCATCCCCAAGGTGGGCATGGCCATTTAGCTCAGCCCCAGTAGCCACTTTGCATCTTCTCTTTGTGTTCTCTCGTATGCGGTGACCAGACTTCTCCCAGAAGCGTCCGGTGTTGTGGAACTTTGAATAGTCCCTCTCACCCAGCATATAAATGAGTGTGTTTTCTGAGCCCCAAAGGGGACTCTAGTTTGACTTAGGACAGAATATCTGCATAGATTCTGGAGAGTACTTGCCAATGTTGGGTCATGCCACATCAGCTCCCCGACATGGACCCCGAGTTTCCTGCGGTGAGCAGCTGAGCTCAGAAAAGGGAAGGTAAATTTCGCATCAGACATATGTCAGATCCCCCTGTCACTGGGGACACGAGAGTGGCTGCCAGGGTACACAGTGTCTCTGAAGGAGTTTTGTTTATAAACGCAAGGATCACTGTGTAAGCTTGTAGAACACCATGCCTTTCAAAGTGATTCTCAGTTAAGGGTTGCCTTAGGGTACCCATGAATCCAATGGTTCAGAGACGTGAACAGTCTCCATTAAAATAGGCTTCAGGTTCCTGCTGCCAAGTTTACAAATGGAGGAAATCCCTGTTATTGGAAACTGAGCCTCGTTCCAGATCCCCTACATACAGACAAGGACAGGGTTTCTTCCTGGGAAGTTTCCCCTCATGACACAATTGGGCTCATCCCACCCCTGCCTCTTGAATGTTCCCAGCACCTCCTTTGGGGTATACCTGAAGAGGTAACGACCTTAACTCCCTACTTCTGTCCGCACAACCATGGAGCCCCGGAAGGGATGATGGATGATCCTCCCTCCCAAACACTATCCTCCTATCTTCCCAGGCACCCTGTTCTCATTCTATCTGGGTCCAGCACAGAAGGAGGGTTCACATAGATGCCGGATAGCTCCCCTCCCAAATGGGGGTGGGAGGACAAACACCTGTGGAGAGCAAAAGAGAACAGATCCTTAGTAGCACCCACCCCATCCATTCCTTCTTCGTATCTAGAATCCTCTGGTTTTCGTGCTGAGGCCCCGTGGTATTGGTTGGATTTAGTGGTAATGCTGGGTTTAGGAGAAGAATACCTAGTTGAACCCACAACTTCCCACTTTGGCCATGTTATCTCACGTCTTTCCAAACACAGTTTTCTCATATGTAAAATCGGGCTAATTTGAACTTGTCTTCCTCAACAGCCCCAACACTGTGCCTGGCACAAAAGAGAAGATTGTCTTCTTGCTTGCGCCCTTCAGCACCATGAAGCTCAAAAGTGCTGCTTAAGTGGGGCCCAGCTTGTAGTTGTTTGTGGATCTTCTCCAACTCACCCCTGAGACTCGGCATTTCAGTGAAGACCAACAGCAACCACTTACGGGGGGGGTCGTAACTGGCATGGCACTGTGCCACGGCTTCCTTTATGCCAGCATCTACTTAGCTCAGAAATTGGAATAATTGATTTACCCAGCACTGGAGATCTACTAAGGCAAGCAGAGAATGCTAAGCCAGGGCATCTAAAATGTCATTGCTAATCTCTTATCTTCAAAGTGAGTTTCTCTGTCACTTGGTTCTGTGTTTAGAGGAAGTCGATCCCCAAGGTGCCCCAAAACCTGAGACCAAGAGTAATGGTTTATTGAGTCATGTGGCAATGGTGGGTTGTCATTAAAAAAAAAAAAAAGTATCAAGGAGAAAAGCCCAACATAGTAGGAAAACAATTCACTCAGAGGCCAAAGTCTGGGGCTGGAAAGAAGGAAGCTTGACCCAAACAGAGCATCATTTTGCGGTATTTACAGTGAGGTGGTGTTGGGGGAAGGAGCTGAGGAGCCAGAGAGGGAATCTTGTTGCTGGCCTCAGGGGTCTCTTCGGTGGCTGCATGGGCTGGAGATATAGAAAGCACACTCGAATCGGCATGGCTGTTGAGAAGAGAGCGCGGTGGTCCCAGCCGTCACGTCTTGCGGTGCTCTGTGTAGAGAGCCTTGCCACACTTCCCAGGAGACAGGCTCACTGCTGCCAGAGGGGTGACCCGATGGTTGAGAGGCTAGGGGGTGCCTGGAGGCTCACAGCAACACAAATGGGAAGGTCAGCTGGCATCCCCAGAAAGTTGCTGGTTGGCTTGCCCAGCAGGCGGCAGAGGCTACAGGTGGTAACTCCTAGGATGGCTGATGAGTAGACCATTGGCCCTGGGCTAGGACTCATGGGCCAGAAGGACTTGCTTACGGTCCATAATTGCTGGAGTTGTATTGATGAAGATCACACAGCTGGTCCTTGTACACCCTCAGACAGGTCTCCCTCTAAGTTCTTTGTGATCCCTTTTTCTCTCCTTTGGTGGGTACCAGCCTGGGTACACTTCTCCTCTAACACCATCTCTTTTGAGATGGGATGTGTCTGGTTTTCCTGGAATTCCTGTCCCCCACAAAAGGAATCTTGAAGGACAGTTTGGCCTTCTCCAAGGTCATCCTGACTTTCACGGTCCATTAAATTGACCACACGGGGGAATGAGCCGCAATGCTGGAATTGTGGTTATTTTTCATGTAATAAATAAAGATTCCTTTGTGTGACTCTCTGGGGCCTGTCTCAGGCCAAGTCCTCCTGTTTGCCTGGTTGTTCCCACTGTCCCCATGACAACTACAGATGGTCGAAGGCCGTGGCGGAGGTGGGCGGTGCACTTGGCCTTGTTGTGGAGCTGTAATAATATGGGGAACCTGGACACATTAAAACAACAACATTGCTGGTCAGAGGGGAAGCTGTACCATGGCGTTCCTCCAACATCTGCTGACCTTTAAGACAGCACGTGTTAATCATTTATCCCTCGCCCATCTGACCATCAAAGATTAACTCCTCTCAGCCCTTCCTCCTTCTCTGGCCTCACCTTTTGAGTTTCTAGCCAGAAAAATGATGGCTTTTTGCCCCCTACCACCTCATGACCGCTTTGACCTTCAACACTCTTGTTTCAGGGCGTAGGCAACAGAGAACAGTTATGCGTGGCACCTCAAAAACTGAGCACAATGTGGGGTCGCTGGGATGCTCTCTAACCTTGCCTAAATAATGGCAGGTCGGAGTATCTTCTGAAAACCCAAAACAATTTGTCTCCTGACTGGTCCAAGGGGTTCTGGACTTGAGGGACTTCCCCTAAGCTCAAGAGGAAGGTCCTCTATACCCTTCCAGCCTCACCGACTTTGCCCTTTCTGGCAAAACTGAACAAGAGGTAGCTTGGAGCTGAACACATCTGGCTGACAGAGTACAGGTAAGTCCCCTCCAGGTCATTTCTGGGACTGTAAGATACCACAATAAAAGAATGGATGATCCAGCCAGTTTGCCAAAGCATCTATGCAACTGGACATCCTAAGACCACTGTTTCTCTCTGACCTAGATTTGTACTAACAACCGAAGGGCTACCACTCGAGAAGGTGCTAGAAGAATTCCATAAGTTATTTGTAAACTTATTTTCCTCAAAATCTTCCCCAAACAGTTCAGGGACCCAGAGCAAGGCACGGGTGAAAAGGCAGTCTCGAGGCTCACTGGAACTCACTTTCTAGACAGCAACCCTGAATACTCGTCACGTCTCCCGCCACATCTAAGGGGCTGGATGGAACAAAGCTGTGGCGGTAACTCAAGACTATTTTCCATCTACTTAGACAACTAATGAGCAAGATGGTGACTTGGCCTCAGCTCTCAGGGAAGGAGAAGAGCTGGCATGTGCAGGGAACTCCTGGATAGTGCCTCCTAGAGGGACCACAAACCCCTGCAGGCAGGGCAGCCACTCTCGGGCTTTGCTTGAGTGTAACTTCACCCTTCTCTACCCTTGCCCTTCAAGGCTTGATTCCTGAATTTTACACAAAACAAAATTTTAACAGACAGGGTTGTGGAAAGAGAAAAGAATGTCTGACCTTCTGTTTTCTTCCCTAAACCTGCCAGATACTGCAATCGGCTACTGGCTTCTATGACCAAAAGCTGCCACCTCTCTAGGCATTCTATCGAACCTGGAGCCTCCCAGCTCTTTGGTCTGGCTTCACTCCCCACCCCAACCCTCCCCTGCCCACCAGAGGGCCTGGACAACCCCAGGAACTTACTCAGCAGGCTGGAGTTGGGGAAGCGCCAGGCCTCGCTGTAGGAGGAGTAGGGGGTGTGGCTGTAGGCATTGCCAGAATATTCACTTCCTGTTGGAGCACACAGGCAAGAGACCTGTGAGGGTCATGACACCAGCAAGGGGACCGGGATGGGGAGACAGGTCTGTGGGGTTAGCAGGGCTGGGTCCAGAAATGAATGGCACCGGAGAGGGCAGGTAAAACCACAACAGGGACAGTGGAGCTCAGGAGGGCCCACCATATGGGTCACTTTGGGCGGGTCCTTGATACACCGCAGCCCTCCGGAGAGCCCCGGGAGGCAGATGCCACCACCCCCATTTTCCAGATCTCTATGGTCTGCAGAGTGTGGAGACTGCCAAACAGTAGGAGCCAGATTCAAATTCTACTTTCTCTGTTGCTGGGGACTCTCTACAGAAGGGACTTTCCGAGGGGGCTGGTGGTCTAAGAGGAAATCACTTCTCAGGAAAGCCATGCCCTTGTTTTAGGCAAACTCAGTATATGAACTGACCCAAAGCATGTCAGGTTACCTCTTTCGGTCAGCTGATCCTTGGCTTTCCCAAAAGAAGTATTTGTCAAAGAATTTACTGAAGAATTCCCTTACACAACAGCTGCTACGTTGAGCTGGCTACCACACCTACCACTGGTGTATAATTTAAAGCTTGCAAAGCTTGTTCCTGCAGTGCCCGCCCTTTCCATCGCTCCCAAGCATCCCATAAAGCCTTCGCCCATGCTACCAATTTAAAAAAGGGGAAACTAGAGTAGAGCCTGAGTAAGCAGTTTGGCTCAGCTTGCACTGTTGACCAATGATGGACCTTGAATTTGACCTTAGAACTCTTATAAATCCCAGGTAATCCCTTCAAGCATTTGCCTAGCCAATTTAATATGCAAAAGCTGTTTACACAGTCTTTTGGGATCTCATCGGTGATTGTGAGCTAGGTGCTGTCTGTGACTTCTTGCCTCCACCCCAGACTTTCCACCTTCCCACCTTCTACTCCTGGGCTTGGCTATCTCTGTCTCTGTCTCTCTCTCCTGGGCTTGGCTATGTCTCTGTCTGTCTGTCTCTCTCTCTCCTGGGCTTGGCTATGTCTCTGTCTGTCTGTCTCTCTCTCTCCTGGGCTTGGCTATGTCTCTGTCTGTCTGTCTCTCTCTCTCTAAGCCTTAAGTGTCCTTGTCTATCAAATGGAGTGAACTCTTGTCCCTGTCTCATGGGATTTGGGTGAGGATTAAACTAGCTGGTGTGTATTAAGTACTTAGACTCAAGCTCTTGATAAAAGCAGCATCAATGAATGTTGACTTCCTTTTATTCTCTCCTGAAACAAGTGCTAAAAGGAAAGTTCGAGGGCTGGAGAGACGGCTCAGTGGTTAAGAACACTGACTGCTCTTCCAGAAGACCTGGGTTCAATTCCCAGCACCTACTACGGCAGCTTGTAACTGCCTGTAACTCCAGTTTCAGGAGACCTGACAGCTTCACACAGACATACAGGCAAAGTACAATTGAACATAAATAAATAAATGATTTTTAAAAGTTCAGTGGATACTCATATCAGTCACACCATCAATCGGAAAGGCTGGGCTGGGGCCAGATGGAATGCTTCATTCCTGAGGAGTTGTCATTTGTATGAGTGGAAGCCAGGGAAGAGACAGAGCTAGGGGAGGTTGCTGAACCCTCCTTGTGTCTAGCAGTTCCATACCGGGCAGCAAGCTTATGGTCGGAACAAAAGCACTTTCTTTGGGTTAGGGACAGACTCAAACACAGGTCTGGGAGAAAATAAATACACAGGAAGAGGGGAAAGGAGAAAGAAAGAAGAAAACTAAGAAATTATCTAATCCAACCATTTACTTATGAATGAAGAAACTTCTCTATGGAAGGCCTCAAGGCTTTCTCCCAAGGCCACACTGCTAAAAGAGAGCCTGAACTGAAGCCTGGTTGGCACGTTCCTCTGCCGAGGCTTGCTCCTATAGCCCACAGTAGGAACTAAGCCTGTTGACTGCCTATGTAGTCCGGTTTCAGCATTCCTTTGGAGAAGGGCAATTCTCTTCTGGCTGTGCAGCAAGGGCCCCCATCCTATGCCCTTCCTCTGACCTCCCAGTGCTAACACTGCCATCTCTAAAGGTCAAGGGAGAGAGCAATACAATGTGTGTGTCCTCTCATTTTACCACTCATGCACACATCCGCTCGCTCAGCATCGGTTGTTTAACATATGCTCTGAGTGCCTCTTTGCCTCCGTCACTGGGAAGCTGGGATAGAGGCTGCGTCTGGGTAGATGATGCACCTTGGAGTGCGGCATTTCTGCTAGCAGATCTGTCAACCTATACATAGCCACAGAAAATGAAACGGCACCGTGTCCAGGAAAGGCCAGTCCCCTTTGTTCTTATATCAGATGCCACTAGTTTCTTTCTCTGCCTTCATCTTCACATTCTATTCCAATCAGGCCAATGCTGTTCTAGGCAAAGCGCCTTGGAGTCAAAGCTGATCATTCCAAGGACCACTTCAATGGTAACAAACAGCCACCTGGCCTCTTAGTCTCTCACTTCCATTGGAATCCATGCTACTCAGATCCCCCACACTGCTTTGCAACATGCCTACTCTTTCTGCTTCCTCTCTTCCCAGCCCCTTCTTTATTAGAACTCCACAGTATATGGAAGAACCAACCACAGATTCATTTTAAAGCCTTCTAGGATATCAAGGTTGCTATTTAGTTAATCACCTCAACTCTGCTCTTGCCTCTGAACCCTTGATTTCCTCCTCACCGCTTCCTCTCCGACGTTCCCACTTGGGTGCTCACCACCATCACCCACGAAGCTCCCCAAACCCTACCCATGTCTGCTGCCTCTAGCTCTCATCTCTGCAGTCAACTTGTGGGCAGGTAATGTTCGATTCATCACCAACACATATCGAGTGTCCCTCTTATCCTTCAGGCCTACTCTCCTAGCTAAAGCAACTGTTGTCTCTTACAAAAACCTGAGCATTGATTACCTAACTTGTCTCGGTATCTGCAATCTATTTCCTCAAGCACCTGAGAAGCCTTCTAATGCGTGGCCCTGCCACCGCCGCCCATTTCTGCACACTCTGCGGGGACTTCTCTCCCGGTGCTCACTACTCTCCAATCCGCTCATCTTCTTTCAGGATACTGTCATGCTAAATTAGCTCTCCTGCCTCGGGGCCTTTGTGCACTTGGTCTTCTTTTGGGCCAGGGATGGTCAGCCTCAGTTTATCACTTGGCTGACCACTTTGAAAATCTTTTCAGGAAGATCTTCCTGTCTATTCAATCTCAAGTAGTTATCTGCTCTCCCTGTGGCTCTTCGTTGATCAGCACATTTTATTGCCTTTACATAGCTATCTTCATGGGATATTATGTTTATTCATTCATTGACAGGCTCACTGCTTGTTCCTGCCCATCCCACAAATAGAGGGACATGCTGAATAGTGATATGTGGATAATAGAAGTATTAGTAATGAGAGAATAAAAGCTGGAGGGATGGCTGGAAAGAGGGATAGGTAAAAGTATGTATACATGGGAAGAAGGAAGAGATATGGATGGATGGATGGATGGATGGATGGATGGATGGATGGAAGGAAAGGCGTATGGGTAGAAAGAAGCATGGGATGATATATGTGTGTATATATAAAGGTGGACGGATAAGAATAGGCAGAAGGATTAATAAAAAAGGAAGATGGTTGAATGAAAAGAGAAAATGGAAGGATGGGAGAAATGATGGATAGATGTCAGGATGAATCTAACTATCTAGTCCGCTGGTTCTATTTTCTAGCTGGTATCAAAGCCCTGAGCTATTTGCAGGATGAGGATGTAGCTTGCGTCTTTATTTATGGTATGATGGAATGCAGTGTGGGAAAACGGAAAGAGCACAGACGCTAAATCAATAGACTTGTGTTTGAACGACTCAGTCACTTAGTACCATCCCTGAGCACACCATTTGGTTCTTGTAGACCTCGGTTTCCCTAGCTAGGAAACTTGAATTCTACCAGCCTCCAAGATTTACTATAAGGATGAAAGAGAAATAAAGTTACGCATATAAATGGCCAGGTATGCAGAAATGTGTAATAAATGATCACTTATTCCTTTGCAAACTGATTGAAGAATGTAGTTGGCGAGCCTTATTTAAGCCCTTAATTATGTGCCTTACATGTATGCAGTAGGTGCTTACTGAGTTAAGTGACTTTAATGGAAAAAAAAATCCCCATTCAGTCAACTGACAGATCATAGGCAGTGGTAAGAGATGAATATGGTGATATTTTTCTACGAAAGACCTTCCTTCAGGAGTCATTTGCACAGGCGTGCTCTCAGGAACCGGGAGACTCATTTTAATGGCATTGCGTTTCCTGAAAACCAATGCGGACACAGCTTACTGGAGACCCTCACTGTGTGCGGTGGGACCCTTCCCAGCTGCAATTCGCTTGCAGTCTATGTAGCAGGTGTGGTGAATGCATGTGTGTGTGTGTGTGTGTGTGTGTGTGTGCTCGTGTGTGAGAGTGTTTCTTCACAGCACCCACTCTTGCACAGGTCTTCCTAGAAGCAGTCCTTCCCCTGTCTTCTGCCCCCCACATACACATCACACTCTGGCCTGAGGAACCCCTTGCCCTGGACCTGCCCCCAAGAACCATTCATAATTAAGGTGGGGGGGGGTCTTGCTTTACATCGCTTCCTTCTCCTCTAAGCAGGCAGCAGGGAACGCGGAGGGCTTGGAAAGGGGAGGTGCAGGGAGCAGACTGGAGCCTAGGATTTTGATTGAGAGGCCCCATTATCCACACTCTTAAAAAAATAACCGAATCTTTTCCTTTTTTATCTTGACCAATCTCATTTCACGCTCCACAAGAGGGAGGGAGGGAGGGAGAGAGGGAGTCTGGGGCCAGGAGGGAGAGAGGAGTCAGAATTCTGTATTTTCAACGCTGCATTAACCACATCGCCACGGTAACCGGGCAGCAACAAGTGCCAGCTCAGCAGGTTCCCAGGGAGCAAAGCCTCCTCTCCTTGATCCCTCCCCTCTCTCTGCCTAAGAGAACTCAACCCACCTGCCTGTGCACAGGGTGCCCGGAGTGGGTGGGTGGCTGGCAAAGATTAACCCCTGCCAGGGGGAAGCAGGCTTGGTGGAATGGGGCCAAGTCTTTAGGGTCAGAGCCAGGGAGGTTGGTACAGGGATGTTATTGGGGTGGCACACATGGCCCTGAGTACAGAGCCCTCCCCCAAAAGCTTCAGGCCCTTATACCTCTATGGGCAGTTAGAAATGGTTCCGTTCTAACCTTACCCATCGATCCCTGGAGCTTTCCCACATGGCTCCTAAAAGACTGGGACTTTCCCAAAGAAACTATTCATTTCTTCAGACCCTGAAATCCCGGGTCATCGGATCATGACTGGCAGACAGACACCAAAAGGACTGTCAAGCAAAATCGCAGGGCATTTCAAAATGAGTGTGAAGGACTCTTAGCTCACACTCTGTGGCATCCTTACAGTCGGTAGAACCTGGGCCCTCCTCAGTGCTGGGTGAGTGTGGACCACAGAGGAAGGTCTATTTCACTCATCTCATCACCGGTGTGTCCATTATCGCTGTTACCTTCACCATAATCATCATCACCATCACTCAAATTTCAGAATTTATTGGAAAGGCAAACTGAGGTTCATCATCTGATTTCATTTAAATCACGGGAGACCAGGGGATGGGGCTCGTGTTTGTCTCACGGTGTTTATTTCACACTCTTCCACTTGAACGCAGTGCAAGAGGAGGAAGCAGGGGAGCTTGGGTGTGAACGTAGGTCTGTCTACATGGGGGGTCTGGGGAGACTAAGCCGAGAGGGGTCCAGGAGCCAAGCTGGCACTGGGGATTTTCTCTACGTGCTTATATGAAGGTACCCCTCTGGCCCATCCCTCAGTGTCCTTTGGAAGCCTGTGAGTGGGACCTGGCCTATCTCTTGTCACCTACTGTGTCCCATTTCTTTGACACTTCCCTCTTCCCATGCTTACGCCCAGTCCCTCAGCCCTTACCTGCCACCATGCCTGCGATAGCAGAAGAGGCATAGCTGCCCTGTCCAATGGTGGGGATGTGGGGTGGGTATCCAGGCAGCGTGGGCCCCACCATCTCTCGCCCTGGTAAAAGACACCCAAGAGTCATTAGTTGGCGTATAGGTGGCTCCCAGGCTCACCAGCCCACCCTGCAGAGGCTCAGCAAGTCTGTCCTCAGTCAATAGTGCTGGAACCCCAGTCATTCTCTAAACCTGCCAGTTCTCTCCTCTGAGCCCAGCTTCTTGTTTTGTCTGGAAGAAAAGGCTCGCCAAGCAAGGGGATCTTGCAACTGCAGTCCTACTTTGTTCCCCACTCCCTAGGAGCTTTATTTTCACAAGTATTTTATTCCTCTACAAAAAATCAAGGTATTGGGTGCCAGGGGTGGAGTCCTCTTAGTCTTTGACTCCCTGTCCAGCATAGTAGTTAGCCCCAGTGGACTAAATAAATACACGAGAAGCCACAGAACTCAGGGCACCACGTTTCACCTGGCTTTCAAAAGAATGACGAAAGCAGGCCTTGTGAAATAGAGAGAGATGGATGATCCATCACTGTCCTTTGGGGGATACATGGCAGACAAAGCTAATCAACCACAGAGGAATCTCCTGCTGGTTGGCCTGGACTTCCAGGTGGATATAATTAATCAGAAAAGTAAGGGACCTGAAGCATGTTGACGATTCCTGATATAAAAGGAACACCACCAAGGGACTCCTGTCTTTCCCACACAATCTTAACTGGCATTCTTATCAATCGTACTTCTTTAAAAAGCCATTTCCAGGATGTTTCATCCCCGATTGATCTTTGCTGATCTGTGATTTGTGGCATGCCTACATCCTCGTGACGCCGAGGCATCCCTATGAACCTCCGTCTCCCTGGATCTGCCTTTCCTTCGCATCCCTTCTGGGAGACCTCATTTGACCCTCTGGTGTTCTCTCCATCTACCCCAGCCCAAGAACCAGAGTCCTTGGACTGCTTGCCTCCTCATCGTTCCTGTTCTGTGGACCAGACCAGAATCTGCACATCCTGGCTGCCCAGGTCTCTTCGTGGGATGAACACTGACTCAGAATGTTTAGTAACGATGGAAAGTCCACTCTGAAAATGCTACGATACGAATAATAAATTACTTGGGCAAACTAGTTCTTAGTGATGTTTGTAGAATTCCATCTCGGTGGTACTGATGTGACAAGCTGGTAAATTCTTTGTTGGGCAGCTGTCCTGTGCATTAAAGCATATTGAACAGAATCCCTGGCCTCTACCCACCAGATTCCAGTACACCAGGTGAGTATAAAGTATCTCCAGACATTGCTATATGACCACAGGGTGGAGGAAGCAGGGGTAAAAATCACTCCTAGTAGAAAAACCATTGTGTTAGATGATAGCCACTCGGTCCAAATGCTTTCCGCCATCTTCCTGAGAGGCTGCCTGTGAGTCCCTGTCAACCAACTCACCAGACATATCTACTCTATGTTAGATTGTCCCCTCTTCCCATATACCCTCCCAGGTCCTTCACCCCTAAACTTCTTGGAAGGGAACCTAGCTAATGATAAGAAGGGAAGGGCCAGGCAGTGGTGGTGCACGCCTTTAATCCCAGCACTAGGGAGGCAGGGGCAGGCGGATCTCTGTAAGTTCGAGGCCAGCCTGGTCTACAAGAGCTAGTTCTAGGAGAGGCTCCAAAGCTACAGAGAAACCCTTGTCTCAAAAAACAGACAAAAAAAAAACTGGGGGGCTGGAGAAATGGCTTAGTGGTTAAGAGAACTGACTGGTCTTCCAGAGGATCTGGGTTTAATTCCCAGCACCCACATGGCAGCTCTCAGCTGTCTGTGACTCCACTATCTGACACCCTCACACAGTCATACATGCAGCAAACACCAATGCACATAAAGTGAAAATAAACTTTAAAAAAAGGAGAGAAATGTGAAGGTACATACCATGACCCCATGTGAACTGTCAGCCCCACAGGGACTCACTCCTTCTAACCCCATGAGGACAATTCTTTCATTCAACAGTGCTTATTGAGAAAGTTCTAAGGGCTAGGCACTTGAGAACTTAGCAGAGAGAGAGAGAGAGAGAGAGAGAGAGAGAGAGAGAGAGAGAGAGAGAGAACTGAAGAGCAAATCTTCACACTAAGTTGAGACGGATTTTAAGTTAAGATGAACTTTAGATGCAGCCCAGCGAACAACACCTGCACTTTCAAGTTCTGCCCTTCTTCCAGAGAGAAGGGACTGGAAACCAGAGGACTTTGGGTACTCATCTTGCTTCTCTGGCTTTCTATTTGCCCTGAGACCAGTCACTCTGACCCTAAGCCTGTTTCCTCAAAGGGGCGGTGGTGAATATGCATGACCTTATACAAACTGGTCCTACAACTGTGAGGATTTGAGTATAATTTGAGTATAAAGCTGTTCCTCATGCTCTAGGTAGACACTGGCTAGTGCAATGGACACATCCTAGAAATATTCATATCGGTGAAGTTATTACAGAAAAACATCCTGTCAGAAATAAGCTGTTAGCATTCATTATTTAAAATAGCATTAGGATTTTTAAACAACAGAACACCAGTTTCAAATTGACCCACCTTTCCTGAGTATCTAGCTCTGACTGGTCTGCACTGAACAGCTGGTCTCTGTTCACCTGACATAAGAGCATCAGAAAAACAAAGGAAGGGCTGAAATCACGGGGAAAGAAAGGGGAACTGTAACATTTAGAATGAGGAATAAACAGAAGATTTACCCAAAATCAGCTTTGATTTTCAAGACAAAGAGTCAACAATGTAATGCCATTGCTGGGGACGATGGTTGGGAAAGGGGGGGTGTGAGGGAAGGGGAGCAGGATGATGGACAGCTGGGTGACATATTAGAAAGAGACAGGGAGGGCTTGCTTAGGCTTCATGCATTTGCTTTTCTTCTCTCTGACCTACTAGAGGGAAGGAGGAAGCAAGAAAGGGGGAAGGAAGAGAAGGAGGGGGAAGTAGTGAGGGAGGGGGAAGACAGGGAGAGACAGAGCAAGGGTGTAGGAGAGAAGGGGGGAGAGAGAGATTTTGAAACTGAGACTGAATACCAGATCCAGGCAAGACTAAGAACAAATTAATTTCTCCAGACCAAAATCTTCCTATCTGCCACACAAAGATGTAATTCAGAGAAGAGCATGTAACTAGGGTTCACCTTATTTCCTGGCTGGTGGGACTTCTAGGCACACTGTGTGGTGGATTTTGAGGCAGGGTCCATGTCTCCCATGAATTAATATTAGTTCTGGCTCTCTGGCCTTCTATTTGCTAACGCCAGTCTGTTGCTCCCTGGGCCCTTTCTCATGCTGGGAGCCTGTGGTCCCACGCCTCCCGCCTTCCTGGCCTTTGTCTACCACCTGAACAACAGCTTCTTCTAGGCTGTCTAGCGCATATAGACTCCCTGGCCACACTCCTCAGGCCACGGTTTAACCCATGATCTCTATCAGTTGGGCCTCACCCTATGAATGCCAGCTCTTGCGAAAGAACTCACTGGTCTTTGTCCCCCTATTCAGGGACCTTAATCTTCATTTCTCCTCAGTTACCTAATTTTCTCTCAGCAAGAAAGATTTCTGAGTCAATGGCCCAAGCTGACCACTGAAGACTTCCCCCAATAAAACCTCCTGGAAAGACAAGCAGGACACTGTTCTACCCAAACAGTACCTTCACAGACTGTCTCAACAGTCCCACAAAACTCTCTGCTTTTATTTCTTTTATTTAAAGAAGATGTATTTGTTTCTGTATTTTATGTCTATGGGTGTTTCATCTATATGCGCATCCTCACACCAGAATAAGAACCCCCAAGACTGCAGTGATAGAAGGTTGTGAGCCACCATGTGGGTGTTAGGAACTGAACTCAGGCCCTCTGCAAGAGCAGCCAGTGCTCATCATTGCTGAGCCGTCCCTCCAGCCACTGTGCTTTAGTTTCTGAAAGAACAAGATTCTGTAGTGTGGGAATGCAGCTCAGCAGAGCACTTGTGTGGCTTGAATGTAATGCCCAGTAATGCAAACAAACAAATAAACAAACAACAACAACAATAAAAGGCTTTCAGAGAGTCAAGAATCTTGAACCACATCAGGTGTGGTGATGCACGCCTTTAATCCCAACACTAGAGGCTAGCAGGATCTCTGTGAGTTCCAGGCCAGCCTGGTCTACAGTGAGTTCCAGGACCGCCAGAGTGACATAGTAAGAACCTGTCTCAAAACAAGAAATAAAACAACAGAGAATCTCGAACAATCTATGAAACAAAACAACAGAAGCCACCAGTTGGAGATGGACACACCCTTTGGTCAGACACACCCTCTTCCCCATTCTGTTTTGAAGGCTCTTCATAATCAATTTCTCTTTACTATCCAATTCCACCTCCTTGGCACTTCCAATGGGGGCCTCGTTTTAAAATGTTGGCATGGGCATCAACATAGGTTGGCAGGCTACAAAGCGGGGTTCTCTAGGAAAATTCTGGAACCCCAGAGCTCTTGGTAAATATTCTAATTAGAGGTAGATTGCAGGAACTGAAAGCCACCGGCTAGAGGAAGGAATCCAGAGGGGTAGAGGTGATTTTAGGCTATTTCATCTGGCCCCTTTGATGTCTGCCCTCTGTGTAACCCCTTTTCAATGCCTTATCTTGTTCTGAAAGCAAGGAAAATTTATGGCAACCCAGAAAATCTCTTTGGCAGGACTAAATATAATTTGTACAGAAGATTGGAGGAGGATCCTGAGCTCCTTGATGATAAAAACCTAACTGCAGCTTTCCCATCCACTGAGCTGAAGTCAGTCTCAGAACAGCAAGGACAAGGATGTCCTTGATGTCACTGTCGTGGGCAGTGAGTTGGAATCCAACAAGCCGCTGGGTGGGTAGGTGGGTGGGGGTGTTTTAAAGGGGACTACCAGGAACTGGAGGTAAATCTCACTATTGCCCAAGTCCTAGTGTTTCCTGTTTCTTGGCTGACCCAGAAAAAATGCCGAGGCTCAGAGAGCAGTCATTCTGGAGACAACATTCACAGAACCCAGGGAGAAAATGTCTGTGAAACAGGTAAAGGAGGTTCAGCAGGTGGCAGGGTCACAGAGAGAAGGGGACTGGGAAGATCCAGGCAGGATTGAGCGTGGCTAACTTCACAATGAGAATTCCTGACTCTCTCTTCCACCCTCCTTTGGGGCAGAATATCCCGGGAATGTGTGGCTCTCTGCCTCCTCCTCTTTCTCTCAAGTTTAGCTCTTTGCCTGGGTAGGTTATAATTCTCAGGCTCCTAAGCTCAGTCCTTTCCTAACATTCCTGCACCCCTACATGTTCTCTCAACCTCGTGAGGACTCAGTCATGTGATGGGTATTTAGGGCCCATTTTGGCCAACCCTCAGGTGGGAACGATCTGCACCAATTGCCTGAACTCAGCTTAAACACTAGCAGTCACCTACCTTGTCTCTAAACTGAAGATCTGGGCTTGGCTCTCTAAACTCTACTCCTAACTTGCTTCTTGCTCTTGGATCCCTGGATCCCAGATCCCACAAACCTGTTCACTCTGTGCTCTTCTTACGGTCTTCGCCTCGATACTAGATTTTAACATTGTGGCCAGTCGTTCAGGAGTGATCCCATCTAGGCCTGGCTGAGGGGATCATCTGGCCGAGGGTCTTCTAAGCTACATATTTGGTTACCTAATGCCTGGGTGACCACCTGGTATCTGTTGTCAGCTGCTTTAGCCCACAGACTGGATGACCTCCTAGTCCTGTAGCTGAATTGACTAAATTGACAGACAAGAGAAGCATCAGCCCTGATTGGACATATTGACAGGGATACTTCCAACTTTAGAAGGTGATAGAATGGGAGAAAGTGTGGGGCTTGGAGCGAGGAAGTCTGCCCTAGGCTGTTCTAACTATAAGCCATAATGCAGCCTATGTCTCGGGGTGGTGGTGGCCTATACCTTTAATCCCAACACCCAGGAGGCGGAGGCAGACAAATCTCTGAACTTAAGACCAGTCTAGTCAACCCAGTGAGCTCCAGAACAGTTAATGTTACACAGAGAAAACCTGTCTCAGAAAAAAGAAGGAGGAGGAGGAGGAGGGTGAGAAGGAGGGGGGGAAGAAGAAGAAGAAGAAGAAGAAGAAGAAGAAGAAGAAGAAGAAGAAGAAGAAGAAGAAGAAGAAGAAGAAGAAGAAGAAGAAAAGCCTGCATCTGTGACGATTTGTTTATACTTCCAGCTACTATCTGTCCTTCTCTCTCAGCCACAACTCTGCAGCTCACACAGTAAAGGCAGAACTGCTCTGGACACGTGCCTGTCACCCTCAGCCATATCCCTCACCTGCTTCCCAGCCTCTCATCCCTGTGAGGCAAACAAGCGAGCCCTGCTCCGAAGCCTCTGTGCCCTTACAAGCACAGACCATCTCTTTCCCCTCCTCCACCTCCCATTCAGTGTCCTCCGGCTGACATAATTTCACTCAGCTCACAGGTTTGTGCCTTTTAATCACTCGGCTCAGAACAAATGAGCCATCTCTGCTGACTTCACTCTCCTGAAATCTCAAACCCCAAGTCAACACTTTTTCCCTTTCTTCAGACTCTTAACCACTGCCTCTCCGCCCTCACATGGCCCATCTCCCTCACAGGAGTGCGTGGATGCACGGGGAAGGGAAAAAATACCAGCTGTCAGACAATAGGAAATGCTAAGCCTGGGCTTAGGTCAGGGCCTTCAGAACCGCTGAGGCATTGGGGGCCAAAGTCACACTGCTGCGGCTTCTCAAGCCTGTGGGCCTCTGGAGGCAGCATTCCTGCTTTAGACGGAGCTACCCTGCTCTGGCTGGGACACCCGGCTTTGGCAAAGGCTTTCATTTCAAATTGCAAGAAAGCTGTAGAATACTGGAAGACTGCTGGTCCAGATGGCCTAGACTGCCCAAACTCTGCGCTGTCCCTGACCGAGTCTCCCTGTCTCACTCATCACCTCTCGAGGTGACAGGGCCAGGGAGCAGGAGACAGGGAGGTATGCCCTCTGTCATGAACTGTCCAGACTCAAAAGGAGACATCTCTCTTCACACAGGAGGCTTCCAATGGTGGCAGCTCACTTCCTTTCTTGGTTCTGGGCCTCCCCAGGGCCCCCACTATAATAGTCAGATATCTCAAGACTTTCAAGGGTCTTTGCCTCTGCCCAAACCCCACTTTGATGCTCAGGTCCTGACTTGTTGCGATAATGTCCTGTTTGGAAAATCCACTAGGATTAGACACACGAGAGGTCAGCCCTTACTCTGTTCCCATCTGGAGATTGTAGTTAGACCCCTCTTCCTCTTGGACTGTTTCCGTTATCGGGATATAGAGGTTTGCTCCAGACGTCCCTGGCCTACTTCAGGCTTTAAGCCAGAACAAGAACCTCAACACCTCCAGCTGTGAGGCTGTGCAAGTCACCAAAACTGAGGGAGGTCTTCAATGGTGCCGCTGCTCCCCTGGGAGTGACCGACATTCCTTTTCAGGAAGTTGATCCAGAAATTGGCTCAAGAGCTTTTTCCCCTCCACATTTTGTCTTTTTTTCTTTTTGAACCTATTTTTTTTTTTAAAGTTTACATTTTACAGCACCTAGCTCCTTTGTATGCGTCCCTATTTCCTCATAGGCTTTTGACGCCATGTCTCCCACTTGCCGGAACCCCCAAAATGACTGTTTTTGATTCCTAACTTCTCCCAAAAAGGAAAGAACCATGTGCTGAATAAACTAGAGATTAGGGTGGCGGTGGGCTAGATCTGGGCTAAAGATGGGACTAGCCTCAGACCGGAGGACTTTGGGATGGATGGGCCTTGATGACCTCCCTCCCACCCCACGACACTACAGAGCCCGGGACCTCCCTGTCGTACCTGAGAGGAGGGCCTGGCCCGTGAACTGCCCGTACACGGAGGCAGCATGGGGAAAGGCATTGAAGGGTGGGACCGAGGCACCTGCTGGGCCCCCAGAGCCGACTTGCTGCAGATCCAAAAAGGCGGAGCTAGATAAAGAGGAAGGGGTGGAGCTAGAACTGGAGAGCTCTGGGGTTTCCTGCTTTATGGCGAAGGGTGAATGAGGATCTGCCGGAGGGAGGGAGACAACAAGGAGAGAGGGGTGTGAGATGATGGGGCGGGAACATGCACAAACCAAGCCATGAGATGGGCCGAGGGGATGGGGACAGGCAGGCCGGGCTGCTGTAGGAGGAGTCTAGGATGGGGAGCCGGGGCTACACAGTGTTCCTCGGATGGAATGAGATGGGGGGAACTGAAGGCTCTACCGCCCTGCTGCGCCACCTGCCGGTGTAGATGATGGGGCAACTGAAGTATGTGTGTACTCAGCCTCTCCCTGCAAGAGGGAGTGAGGAAATCCAGGGGGGCCAGAGACCCAAGGCTCCATCCCTTTGTTCCAGTTTGAGGCCCAGTCAGCATAGCCCACTTCCTTTCCAGGTCAGCACCCCCAACACCTTCCTCCTGCCAGCCAGACACTTCTGCCTTCCCCTGCCCCAAGCCCATCCTGACCCTCATAGAAGGGTCCAGATGGCTCAGGAGCCTCTGGGCATCCTACCTGCCACCACCGGGTAGGTCTGGTGAGTCGAGAGGTTGCGTCCCAAGGGTGTATTGGAAGGTGTCAGGATGGCCTTCCCATCATCCAGGGCACTGTTGAGTAAGGGCAGTGGGTACAGCCCCTGAAGAACAAAGAGAAGTCAGGAGGGGAGAGCGAGGCCCCTGAGCAAGCCTGTCTTCCTTCTGACCCCACTGCCTGTCTCTGGACTGGGTGGCCCCAGTCTGCCCAGGAGAAGCTCCCTTGCTCATTGTGCCTGCCTTCTTGTTCACTCTTAGCTCAACACGGCATGTTTGATGGGGTCATATCCTCCTGCCCAAGAACCTGAAAACTCTTCAGGACCTGACTTGGAGTTCCCCCGTTCAAGCTTCAGAATAGAATTCAAGGCCTATGGGTAGCATAGAAACCCAGGTATGTGATGGGGGCGGCCATCAGAGGATCACGTCCTGACTGGCTGCTGCTGTCCTTCCTATCTCTTCATATGGTTAGGACCCATAAACAGGACATTGTCTAGGGCTGGAGCAGGGAGCGGGTGGGGCTGCTCAGAGACTCTCTGTCTACCAAAAACTGATTCTGACTTAGGTAGGAAATGCAAGTGCAGAGCTGAAGACATTCCCCGCTTCCCTTGGGGGGCGGGGGGAGGGGTGTAAAGCAAGGATTCCAGCTCCCACGCTCACACTACCAACTGCTGCCCCAGACTGATGGCAATGATCACTTCTACACTTGCTCACGTTTGGGCTTTGCGGCTATCATTCCTGATGAGCAACCCAGCGATACGAGCCAGTAAGACTATGTCAGATTTGCATTACACGTGCAAGTAGAAACATTTAGTTTTGCCATGAAGGATGCACAAGGCTTCATTTTGTTTCAAGAATTCTATCGAGCACTTGGGGTCATCTTCAATAAGAGCTTGTTTCGACTCCTCCTGGTGTTCCCTGGTATGAGATGGCTCAGACACTCTTTGAAAAAAAAATAATTTGCTAGGCTAAAGACAAGAGCATAGCCTACCCGCCCCTTGGCTCCCTGCTGTCCTTCCCAGGGAAAGACAGCTCACATCCACTGCACACACCCTGGTCGTGCAGTTCACAAAAGCACTATACGAACTGTTGTACGCGACTGGAATGGAGGAGTGCTCCCTGGTTATATAACAGTTCTGCTGATGACAATTGCTTTCTGTAATTTCCACTGAGCTCAGTTCTCCAAGGAGTCACAATGCTTTCTGGTTGCATGCAGGGCACTTTTGGAAGCTGCAGTCAATTCTGGAGGCCACCAGGGCACCATCAGCATGGAGCAGCAATTACGGACTAAATGGCACTCTGGTTCCATTCTTCAAGGGGGCCTACTTAGAGGCAGGGTGGAGCTGCTCAGAGTCGGATTCTAATGAAACTGCACAAAACACCTAATTTCTAGAGAATGGAAGAAAAGTTGGAAATGTCTTGTGAATGTGTGGATTTGACAGTAAAACGCTCACTGAAAATCAAACTTCTGTTCCAAATTCAGGCCAAAGAGCAAAGGAAAGCTAAGTAGCTAGAGATTTGGGTGATGTTGTGTTTAACATCTTAAACATGCCAGTGATGACTGGATTATTTTTTTCTGGGATTGAACTTGAATTGGAGGCAAGAGAGAATAATGATTCAGAACTGAAATAAATGACTTAGGGTCTTGATTGGGCAACAATCTGCAGGAAATTGTGATCTGTTTGAACTCTCTGAGCCTTGGTTGTTTTTCCTCCCCTACCTTTAAGGATAGGGGTCCTAGAATCTACTGCAGAAGACTGATTAAGTATTAATTGTGATTTTAAATAAAGTGTTGCTTGGCCCAGAATACTCAGCAAGCACAGATGTTCAGCAAGAAGTGATGATAGATGTATTTTACTATGATGGGAAAAGTCACTAACTGCCACATTCTTGGCCTGTCTTCGTAACAGTCTCTCCCATTCTGTTGATTCACATGGTGGTGGACTTAAAATATAGAGGAAGAGCCACACAAATTTCTAACAGCACCCGGGGGTGGCACTTCTAAGAGAAATGAGGTCACTTTCGCCCTCACCAATATTTCAGACAAGAAGTGTATGTCTTTGTCCCATGCAAAGACCAGGTATGAGCATCTGCTTTTATCTCATCTCGCAAAGACATCAAGCTTTCTGTGCCTGGATGAAAGACCATGTTCCTTTGGGTGGCACAATACCCAGAAGAGCAAGGCTCAACCTAGGTGCTTTCTGCCCCTCACAATCCAGCCTGATGAGTCAATGAAGGACAGAAGGAAGAGCTGAGGAACACTGGGCTGGGCTTCACTTTACTCCTTGAGGTTGAGGGTTTAGAGAGGTTTAATGACTTTCAAATACTCTTGTTTTATTCACTCTTTACAGAAGAATGCCCTGGCACACACCTTTAATCCCAGCACTCGGGAGGCAGAGGCAGGCGTATCTCTGTGAGTTTGAGACTAGCCTGGTCTATAAAGCCAGTTTCAGGACAGTCAAGACTACACAGAGAAACCGTGTCTCAGAAAATAGATAGATAGATAGATAGATAGATAGATAGATAGATAGATAGATAGATAGATAGATAGAATTCATGGAATTGCCATGTCAAAAATTGGTAAGGTAGAACAATTCATACGAATGAAACTAGGGTTGGCAGCCCTAAACTCTGCAATCATCTGCTTCCCCAAGTCCTTCCGTGCTCCAGGTCCCGAGTAATTCTCATACAAATTGAAAAAAGGTAGGCTGTGTGGTCACCAAGTCTCCTGTAGTTCTAAGTGTCTCTTATCCTAAGATCCTCTATGCATACCCATCAACATGGCCCAAGGGCTCACTCTAACCAAGTAAGGTCTTTGAAGGACTTATGGGTGACGCAGGGAAATGGCTCTAGCACCTAGTAGATACCAGGGTCTCCTCGGTAGGGCTTCATTATTCTCCAAGGGGCGCTAGTATAAGCAGATTGCGTTTTTTGCAGGCTCACCACCATAGAGCAAGCTTCCGGCAGGCTCAACACTTGCCTCCAGGAGCCATGCTCTGATTATCAGCAGTGCACCCAGGCCCTCTGCTTGGATCTGCTGATAGCCGACTGTGTCTACACCCTTCACAGCTGTCGTAGCCAAGGCTGATAAAAATCACTGACGCATATTGCCTACCCAGCTGTGGGGGTTGGCGCAGGGCCAGCAACCAAGCCACTCATTGGCAACGTTTCAAGGGCTTGTTAGCATCAGCGTTGTCTCCCTCAGGTCTTAAAGGTGAACTTATAGGCTTGCCTCAAGCCAAGAGGACAGATAGGTCATACCCAAAAGAGTTTCCTGAGCTATTTGAGTAAATGGCACGAAGGGAGACAGACTTTGGAACCATTGACATATCAAACGCATCTCAGTGGTTGTTAGCATTGTGAAGTTTTTGTTGGCCTCAGTGTGGGGATATTCATATCTCTGTCTGCTTTGTAGAAAAACTATCCCATTATAACCCATTTCTCCATGCCTAAGATCTGGAGAGGGAACCCCCCCTGTAGCTTGTGTCTTAGCGTTCTTGATTTTTCAATTGATCATTCATTGATTTCTCATTGGATCATTCGTTTGATATACCTTTGTGGAGTAGCCATTAAAATCCCGGACTTGGGATGTTATTCAAAAGGAGAGGGCTTGTCTCATGTGTGCGTGTGTGAAGTCCTGGCTTTGATCCCCATCACCATAGAAAAGAAAATAATAATGAATAATAAGAATGCTAGACTCTAGAGATAGGAGTGGGGGTGGCTCAAGAGGCCACTCTGTCCTTAAAAAGTCCGTTGCCTTTACCCCTACTCATGAGATTATTAGGATGAACTGTGAAGTCAGTAGAAGCCATGTGTGAGACAGGAAGGATGACAGGGGCCGTGAGTCACAGGTGGGGGGCAGATTCGTGGAAACGGAGATTGAGCTGAGTCATTGCAGCCAGCTGGTATTTTTTCCAGGTAGAGCAGTTAGAAGAAAGGCTTCCTGCAAGGAGGGCACATGGTGTACCAGGGCAGAGAGGTGTGAATGAGGTCAGGGTACTTGAACACATGAGTCACCCAGAATCCTAGGCTGCGTAAAGGGAGAGACTGGAGGTGGCGCTAGGTGTGGCGTTGAGGTCATCATAAAAGGGTGTGAGCCTTAACTCCAACTGTGGGTCTGATTCTATTGTTGGAGAAAGCCGTGGAGGACAAAAGGAGCCCTGCATGCACGAACTAGGTTCAGAGTTCAGTTTCGGGTTGCGAGAAGAGGGCAGGCAGCGTCAAGACATCTTGCGAATAAGGCATGCATGCGGCTGGACACTGCATCAAGTCTGTGCCCTGAGCCTCTAGGAGCAATTTGGACTTGCTTTGATGGCTGGAGTTGATGCTTTGCTCTTGCCCTTGCCTAACCCGCCTAGGTTCTGCAGCCCACTTTCTCACCTGCTCGCCTTTGGTGTGGCTGGGGGAGGCGTAGGCCTCCGAGTAGTGCTGCCGCTCAAACGGACAGTCGAGCGGCTCGAGGTGGTGCTGGCTGAAGGCGTCCGTCCGAAGGTGCTTTCGGGGACCGCTGCTGCTGCTCTGTGAGTCGATGCTCAGCCGACAGCTGTCCTGGTCACCTAGTGCCCCCCGAGAAGGCAGGAAGAAAGCTTTCAGGGGACCCCCCTGCCAAGCCACCAAAGTGGCCAAAGCAGAGGAGCAGACGGGCTGAGGAGGTAGGGAAAGGGTCAGCAAGAGGAAGGACCCATGCGCCTGTGAATAGGGAGTGTCAGAACCCTACCCAGTCCTAGGCCAAAGGAAAGCCTTCTCTTCATATTAAAGCTGGAGCAGAGTGGTATCCTGTGTCTCGTACCACCCACAGGTCCCCCAAGAACTCACTATCATCCATCTTCCTCTTGTTGTCACCGCCAGGCTGAGCGATGCCCAGGAGCCCACTGATAGAATAGGTAGAGCCCAAGGAATCCGACTGGGGTGACTCTGGGGGTGTTACGGCTGAGCTGGGGACTGCAAAGGAAGAAGGAGAAGGGTCAGAATGGGAGATGATGCTCCCCACAGCCCCTGTTGCCACCGTGGGTTCAAAGCCGGAGGCCATGCTGTGGCCAGAGGCCCTGGAGAGCTAGAGTCCTTCACTTCCAAAGGCCTGCTAGTGCGAGGGGCTCCTAGAATGATATTTGTCTGGTGTGTCCATTTCCCATGTTCCCATGAGTCTCCCATGAGCGTGGAAATAGACTTTATCTCAGGGTAATAACTCAGTCCATGTACAAACATATGAACACTCGTATGTTCTTGTGTGTCTGTATGTGTCTGTGTCTACATGGGTATGAGGACTGGATCCTACATTCACGGGTGTGGGCACAGCCAAACCCCTAAGCACTCACTCAGCGTGTGTCCTGGACTCAGAGACTTGCTGGCCACGCAGCTGTCCATGGGGAGGTTGAAGGGTTGCTGCACTTTGGTTCGGATGATTCTGTGAGGGAGCAGAAGGATTGTTAGAGAAAGAGGATGAAACAGGAGCTGTGGCTCTCCAGGATCCTGTCACCATGACAACCCAATTAGATGTCTTCTATGTGTCTCCAACTCGATGAGTGGACCATCCAACTATGACCGCACCTCATTCTTCACACCTCCTTCTCTGTGTCATGTGTCATGACCAGAAACATGGAGCTCTCAAGGCAGAAATACAGGGGTAGCTTAGCGGGGTTTGTAGATTTGACCTGGATAACCTCCCCGGAACTGACCCTGTTCTGTATCTCATTGTTAAGACCTGAATGTGTGCCACCATCCGCTCTGTCCCTCTAGAGTCCCGAAGTGACCCACCCCACATATTCTATCTAGTTGTTTCTCTCCTTTTCGGTCAAGGGAGCTCTTTCAAATACAAATAAGCTTCCTGCTTAAAACACACTAAAAGCTGCCCACTGCGGATGCTTTAAAGGCGGGAATCTGTTAAGGTGACCACGGATTCTTGGGGACAGCTTTGTCTGTCACCTTATACTCAGAATACTTCAGGTTCTTCTTGTCTCTTGACTGACTTCCTCTCATCTCCTGCGCAAGCTCTCCTTAGCCGCAGGCTTTCGTATGTAGTGGTGGGGTTTGCCTGGCAACGCTTTCCACCTAGTTAAATCCCACTCCCAGCTTCTTACTTAGGGGAAGACCCTCACGATTTCATGAAAACAAGTTACCATAGGCTATCCCACACAGCCCCTGCAGGACAAGTAGCTGCATTTTTGCATTGTCGTTTTGGGTACTCTGTGTCTGTGTTCCCATTAGATTGTAAGCTTCACAAGGACAGGGATTTTGTGTTCTGGAAACTAATATGGAATAAATGAATGAATGATGTGTGAATGAATGAGTGAGTACATGAAGGACCGAGGCAGGGAGCAAATGATTGAAAAAGTGACCAAGTGACCAAGTGACCAAGTACTCCAATGAGGGCCAGGAAGGGATCTACTCAAGAAGCTCCTTTCACACAGTAAAAGGATAGGGTGTTTAAGGAAGGAAGATACAGCACAACATAGTGTGGGGACAGAAGGAGGCTCCACAGCATGAGCAAGAGAGAGCTGGGAGAGGTGACATGTGCCAGGCCCGGGAGCTCCTCCCTGATTCCTCAAAGTGAAGCCTCTTCCAAAACCCCTACTCTGCCCAGGCCATTCACATCTCTTATAGGAATCCTCCAGAACCTTGGGGTCTAGGAGGGCGCCGGAAGCTGCCCTCTCTCACCTGTTGATGGAGCTGACACTGGGCACAGTGTCATTGTCACAAACGCCTTCTGCCAGGAGCCGGTCCCGGATCTCCCAGGCGAACATGGTGGGGTTCTGCCGCTTGTAATCCCCGATCTTCTCCACCACCTTGGGGGTGGCCACCTTGGGCTTGGAGCCCCCTATCACTCCAGGCCGGATGCTGCCAGTCTCGTAGTACCTACTCCAATAGAGAACCCCCCCAAAATTACCCGATAAGCAGGTGGGGCCTTTAAACAGGAACTTGGCCAGTGCTTCTGACCCCTCTGGATATCCCAAGGAGAGGTATGGGAGTGAGTGAGACAGGCCCCTCCCCCAACTCCTGTTCAGCCCAACACTGGATTTCTCTCCCACAATCCACTTCACTTGTGTGAGTAGATTTATGCTGCTACCAAAGCAAGACCCCTCTGCAAAGACTTCATCTTGGGTTCT
>NW_026067917.1:14223781-14238987 GCF_014885135.2 Alexandromys fortis
GGAGGAGGAGGAGGAGGAGGAGGAGGAGAGGAGAGAAGAGAAAGAAGACAAGACTCTGGAAGTCACAAGCCTGCAGAGTTTCTTTTCTCCCTTCCTCCTTCTCTTAGCATAATTAATTCTGCTCCTTTGCTCTCCTGGCCTCAGCCAGGGAAGCCAGCTGGAGTCCCTGACCCCGCTACTTTCTTGCTGGCTCACCTTTGTCTTGTCCAATCTGATCTGTCCCCTCACCCTTTGCCCTCTGGTTTTCTACCAGGTTCCATGGTTCATGATGAAGCTGCTTCTCCCAGACTCTAAAGTCTGGCTTCGCTTGGAATCTCTGGCCTGATTCAGCCCCTGAAGATGAGCCTCCTCCTCCTCCAGAACCTATCCACCTCCCAACTAGCTGGCTGATAGATACGTGGCTTGATCTGGATGCCCTCTGGCCTCCTGTGGTCTTTAGTCTCTTCTGCCAATGAATAAAATGGTCTTTATAAACGCCATTGTCATCGCCATTCCGAGCTCATCTGACTCTGCAATCATCTGACTAGTACTCTCTTCTTGGCCCTAAGAAAAGGCCTCTCTCTTCCCCTCTAATAATTTCAGGCATAGAGCCAGGGTTCTCTAAGGTCCATTAGCCCAGCCCCTTTACTTCCTTGAAGCAGAGCTTGCCTTAAATCTACATAGGGTCAGTGTGTGACGGGTTAGGAAGTAAGGTGGACAGGACATGGGACTTTGGAATTTTCAAATTCTCTACTTAAGGTTATTTCTAATGCAAGGGTCACAGACTTTGATAGTCCTTGTCCTTCTGAATCTGTGCCCTGTGGTTCTCAGCCCTAACTGAAAGAATTAGAATCACGTGAGTGAGGTATTACGGATATACATAAATGAGTCCATTCCCTCCTTTTGTCTGTGCTGGAGTTCAGACCATGACCTTCTTATTTATTGTGAGGCTTTAGAGTTCCCTGGCACAGCCAGGGCTGTGAGCCACCACGCGGAGCCTTACAGATCAATGCTTCTCATTCCTCCCTATTTCTGAGCTTTGTTCTTCCTGGACATTTTACAAAAGCAGGATTGGGCTGTGAATTTTATCAAGCACTCTCATGGCTTCTCTGACAGACTCTCTGAAAGTTGTGTCTTGAAACACGTAAGACCGCGTGGTACGTGGGTGGGCCCGCAGTGCAAGGCTTGCGGGGAGGGGGGGGGGGCGGTGTGTGGTCAATCTCGTGCTTACCTGCCCAGGATCTTGCTGACACAGCCATGGCTGACACGGAGCTGGCGCGAGATATCACAGGGCCTCACGCCCTGGTGGGCCAGGTCCACAATGCGTTGACGGACAACTTCCGGCAGAGGCCTGCCATTCACAAAGGCCCCTCCTAACTGATTCAGCCCTCCGTGGCCTGAAAAGACAGGATTGTCAAGGACAATGGTCAGAACCAGGCGCTAAATGGTTGGGTAGAAATAGCCGTATGAGTACCGCGTGTGACCATGTCTGGGCACTCCACGGTCAGTTCCGCCAGCTCTCCCTCTACATGCGCCCCCCACCTTGCTGAGAAACACGCCTCCTGGAAAGGCTGGCCCAAGTGGTACAAGCAGCTCGCCCCATCTGACATGTGAGGATACAAAAGGAGCACATCTCTTGTCTGGTGACCCTTTAGATCCGCTCCATGTCCTCCAGAGCCCAGCCCTTTATGTCAAGTTCTGTCAGTGTTCTCTTTCCCCCATTTTTCTTCATCCGCAGACACGAAAGGAATGAAGGAGTCAGGCTGTTCTTAAGTTGATACACTCAGCTCACTGAGTGACACTGGAGAAAATATCTCTCCTCCCCCTGAAGATCCTTTTTTCATTAAAATAAAGGCACAGGATGAAACGAGCTGTCTTTCCCTTTGTCTTAGGCCTCTTAAACTGCAGAACCTTCCCCCACCCCCTTAGTTTTTAAGACATAGTTTCTCTGTGTAGCCCTGGCAGTCCTGGAACTCACTCCTCAGACAAGGCTGACCTCCAACTCACAGAGATCCTGCTACCTCTGCCACCCAAGTGCTGGGATTAAAGGTGTGAGCCCCCTCGCCCAGCTAGAGAGCCATGTTTTGTAACAAGAACACAAAAGAAGTGCAGAAGAGAGTATCTGGCTGAGGCAGGTCAGAAGGATCTAGGCCCTGTCTGGTTGTCTCTCCTGAGCAACCCCAAGTTTTCTTCTCTCTTTGACAGGTCAGAGAACTGAAAACAGCAAACAGAGACCTCACTAGAAGACATCCGTGAGTCCATAGCCCCGCATCAGGATGGGGTAGAGGCAGTAGAGTAAGTACATGGCAAGCCAAGCCTTAGCTGCTTCCCTGATTGACCTCTCCCCTCTAGACTGAGTCTACACTTCATTCTGATCATACACAGCTAGACAGAGCCATATCTACTGAATGCCTAGTGTGTGACAGGTGCTTTAGCAGGTCCTGAAGCCCCAAGGTGAATACAGCCATTTGCATACTTGCACCCACCTGACGGGGCTTATTACAGTAGGAGCCTAGACCAGCTAATCAGATCCCTCATGACCCTTCCTGGAATCTCCTGCTCAGAGAGGTAATTACTGAATTGGTAGACTCTGTTAGAGACGCACAGAGGGGCTCTTAGAAAAGTTCAGGCTGAGACTCATGACAAAGAAGTGTTAGATGAGAGAAAGGGGATCCTGTTTGAGCCACGGGAATAGTACAAGCAAAGGTTCTGAGGTTGAAAGGGTAGGAGTCTGTGAGATTTGCGATACTTTCAACTCTACGATCCACAGTGGGTTAGTTTCAGAATGGAGAAGTCCAGTTTCCAGAAGACCATAAAGAGCATTTCAGTGGCTTGACTTGAATGACTCAGCTTATGTGAAGAGCAGCCAGAATCCAAACAAAGCTTAGGGCTCCAACCCTTGCTGCCGCTGTATGGGTCCTTGATTGACAGCTGGAGCTGACCCTGTCCCTACAACCTTAGGATGACAGTGTCATTGCCTAGGCATGACTAGCGTCTCTTCACACCAAGGACTGGATCTCGCGATCTAACTTAGCATGGGAAGATCTAAGAACTCTAGAGGTTGGTAGAGCAGAATGGATTGAGCCCAAATGCTCAGGACCCCCTGAAGCTGACTGCAAAGAAGCCAGTATTGTACGGAAAGTCATAGCGAGTCAGCTGGTAAGAAGGGAAAGTTGATGCCAGGCCAGTGTGACCAGTTAACCATATGCATGGAGAAGGGTAGGAAGTGTCTTTGCTGGGCACACTGTGCCCATTATCACCCACTGACTTAGCACATTCGAAACCGCCTCCCAATTTCTCCTCAGGGACTCATAATGTCTTCAACAGAACAGATAATTTCCCTTAAAACAAACAAACAAACAAGGTCAAAAGCCGCTGTCCTGGGCATTAAATCAGGAGGAAAAACGCACTGGCTGCACACCAAGCATGAGGGACATGGTGGTCCATTTTCCAGGTACAGCTTCTTCCTGTCCTGTCCTAGGCCACCTGCCCCAGTGAATACTTTTACATGAATTGGACGATGTCTTGGGGACTTTCAGTCCAGCCCAGGCAATGGACAATGTGGCTCTCGTCTGCTCTTGAACTTGTTCCCCTGACCCCTCACTGGCTATGCTGCCCTTAGTGGAGAAATGGGCCCTCACTCCCTCATCGTTGCCTTTTGACCCCTTGGGGTCTAGACACCGAACACCAGGGCACATCAGACAGCTATCCAAGTGTACAAGACTGTAGGCAGGACTATTTTGTCCCCATGTTCCAGAATTTTTACTACATGAGGCACAGATCTTTGCACTAGAATCTCTCTCTCTCTCTCTGGAAGTCAGGTCTCATATAGAGAGGGGTGTCACAAGTTGAGCATTTTGCCCGAAAACAAAACGAAAAGCACAATCTACTCATGTGGTTCTCCAATAGACATAGCACAAACTATACCCTAAATTATCCTAAGGGCTGACGCAGAATCCTGGAAACCCACATCCTCAGGACCAGACTGAAGCTCACTGCACAGCAACCAGCCACATCTCGGGCCCCCTGAACTGTGACTTCTCTGGGGAGTTATTTTATTGAGGAAGGGCTTGAGTCAGAGTTCTGCCTTGACTCTGTATGTTTTAGTCGTATCATTTGAGTAGATTTGGTTGTTTGGAACTTTGGTATGAAATGGAGCTTAGCAGAATTTCTCACTGCGTCTGCTGGTCACTGCAATGGGAACGTGGGGTGACGGCAGAGAAGCATGTCCTTAGCTGAAAGCCTTGATAGAAATATAAAGGTTTTCATTATAACATCAACACGGTTGAATGCTACCACCCTGGCTTGGCTCTAACGCTTGGGTCATAGTTCTCCAACTGAAACACACACCAGAGTCACAAGAGGGTTTATTGAAGAAAAACCCATTGAGGACAACCTTAAGTTTTTAAATCAGTTGGTCTAGGGTATAACCAAGAATTTGTGTTTGTCGGAGACCCACAACTGTTCACTGTGAAGAGAATGTGTTACTTTGGAGTGTTCAACCTAGAATGGGGCATGTATATAACACCCTCCCCTCAAGGTTCAACAATCTAAGCAGAACGGGGAGGGGACAGACTGTGAGACAGAGGTGGTGGACGACTTCTTGGACAGAGCAGAGCAGCAGCACATGGGAACTCACCTGGATGATGACATCATTCACAAGACCCACACAAACTCCAGCCAGACAAAAGCCCGGCATGGACGAGGGAAAGAGAACAGGAAGTCCCAGTCCTGGCTGGGCATCTACTGGTATTTGACTGCCGACAGGAAAGGCAAAGTTAGCTCTTCAATAGAATGACTCCCAGGAGTAGTCGGCCAACACAAACTGGACCCAAGTGAATTGATGAGCGTGTGTGCACACATACACACACGCACACCACATGTATGCATGCACACACACATGCGTGCGCGCACACACACACACACACACACACACACACATAGATGGGGTTTGGGTGGATAGAGAGGTGAGGAATGATCTGGCCAGAGTTGGGGGAAATCAAATGAATCTGATCAAGATTCGTTGCAGGAAATTCTCAAAGAATTAATAAAAACTTTTTAAAAAGTGTGTTTCTAAGAAGCTTCCAGACTGCGTAAGTGCTGATACTGTGGGACCACTGGTTTAGGCTGGGCATTGGGCAATGGCTGACAAAACAAACAAGATCATATCCTCTCCTCCTCCAACCTTTTACCAAGAATCGTAATCATTACGTGTATTTAATGACTTTCATTTCAATTCAACACATATTAGCAAAATGTCAGTGGTGACTTGAATACAGAGCCCTGTATGTGGAACCTTGAACAAGACATAAATGCTTAAATCCCTTTCAGGGGACACAATCAGATTAATTAGGAACCTCCATGTTAAGATAGAAGTCCCTTGGAAGAGCACACAGGCAATCAGAGAGGAATCAAAGGAATGCCTAGAAAAAAAACAAACAAACAAACAAATGACCATAGGAAGTAGGAAAAGGTTCCTTGCGTGAAGTCATGATGCTTTGACCAAACAGAATGCCACTTACCAACTCTATAGATCGTTCATGAAAGAAAGATTGGGAAGAGCCAATTGGCTGTCTATGAAGGTGGCCTCTATGGGTTGAGGTTTTGAACTGACTTCTGTTATGGAAGGGCCTTTGTATTTTCTGTGTCCGGTGTGGGGGAGTGGACTTTGCTGGGTGATTCACCACCAAATGCCCAGAGGTGGGTGCAAGCTTCCTTCCTGCCCTCAATGAGGGGCTGACATCCACTGTAACTAAGTTCCTTTTGTGCTGCTTTGTACCTTTATGGGCAGGTGGGCCTTAAGGTCGGAAGCCAGTGGTTAAAGCAGGAGCTCCCTGGTTGGTCCAGAGGCTGAGTGGAGGAAAGCAGAAGTCAGGAGGAGGTTTGAAGCATCCCAAGCAAAGGCCTTTTGTATGTCTAGAGGTCTGTGAGTGGGGAGAGGGGGATGTGTAGGAGGAAGCTTGGCTGGATATAAGAAAGCTCATGAGTATGGAGGTCTTCAGATAGGGAAATGCAAGCTTCCCTGATCAGAGAGGAGTTAGCTTGATTGGCAGGCTCTAAAGCTTTAGGTGACGTTTGCTATAGAGCAATATTTGCGGGGGGAAATGACCATTTCAGAAGGTTCAAGGAGACTGGTGATTTCTTCTCTACTTAAAAGGCTCTGAGAAGTAAGGACAGGGGAATGAGACAGAGATCGCTTGAAGCTCGCATTGCATAAACTGATGTTGAACACTTAAAAGAGGAGCACACCTTCCCTGCACCCCCAATCTTTTTCACCCTCACCCATTATCATATCACTGACTTCTGACCAACTGCTTTATCTGTTTGATTTCTTTATGAATTCCTCAAAGGTAGAAGCCCAGGCTTTGTTTACATAGTGCCCGACTCGGGGTCCCTCTTGTGGGACCCTCAAACTTCATTTTACAGTACTGTTTTTCTTTTTATCATCTTGATTCCTTAGAGCTCCGCCCCAAAATAACAATAGCTCAATGTGCCATGCTGTTAAAAAAAAAACTGATTTTACTCTCTGGGGATTTTTTCTTTAGCTCCAAAGAGAGTCAAGGTGGGCAGGTGTTTGGACCCTTGGCAAGGTTGTATAGTAAGAGATGCAGAGGCTGCCTTGGGGTACCCTTCAAACCACGCTACTTCCCTTCCATGAAGAATAAGCCTTGCTAATACTAACGAATCTCTGGTGTTCTCAGTCTGGTGTTGCCCTTCCCCGGGACACTGGCTTACAGGTCCGCAATGGCTCCAACCTCCCAACCTCTCACTCTTGGCTTTATACCTTTATGGAATAAAAAAAAAATCCAAGGACTCAAACTGTACCTAAGGAAAGTGTTCTAGTACCAAGCCGGTACACCAGATCACTTCAGATCATAAGGTTAAGCGCACACCAGATCCTTGTGTTTAGAGACAACGAGCTGTCCTGCTGGGAAGGACAAGCCTCCACTCTGCCCCATCTCCCTGCCTGATCTTTGGTGTCTGTCTCTGTGCCTGTCATTTGTCTTCCTAAGGGAAGCAGAGAAGCGAGGCAGTGGCTAAGTAAGGCCACTCTTTACTTTTCTCATTCATTTCTCATAGACCGCTCACACTTCAAATGCTCTTGAAACTGACTCTATAATTTATTGTCCTACTTAAAAAAAAAAAAACATTTTGTCAGGCGGTGGTAGCACACATCTTTAATCCCAGCACTTGAGAGGCAGACGCAGAGGGATCTCCATGTGTTCGAGGCCAACCGGGTCTACAAGAGCTAGTTCCAGGACAGGCTCCAAAGCTACAGAGAAACCCTCTCCTGGAAAAAAAAAATTAACTATTCACTGTCTACTAGGTTCGTAGTCTGGATCTACAAATAAAACGAAATCTATCACCTATGTGCTCTCTCCAGCCCCTACCTGAAAATTTTAGCCTTGACTGGGAAATTCTGTTCCCGTTCTTTTCAACCCAAATGCCTTAAGAAGTAATCCTACTTGCTTTTTTGGCTCTCCCATTTCCTCCCTTCCCTTATGGGGTTCAGCTCTCTCTCAAGTCTCATGCCTGGCATGTGCTCAAACGTCACTTTGTGACGTGTGGGTAGAGGGTGCCAGACTCTCCCTCTTCAAGAGGCTCCCATGTCAATCTCCCGGTTCCTTATATGAGCAGTGTAAGCTTGTCACTCTCTCCATTGCGGTACATCCATGTTTTCTCTTTCCACAACGTCTCTCAAACCCTGGCGCTGTTCTCACTCTGCACAGCTTCACTTCAGCCCATTCTCAAGGTTTTACCTATAATCCATCTTTACATAGCACCGTGAGCACCAAGGAGCACCCCTTCCCCTTTGCATTCAGCTTCCTATGAGAAAGCTCTTCAGTAATAAATTATCACCACCACCTTCGCTGCAGCTGCCACCGCCCCAGGCCATCTGGGCCGAAGACAACAGCCCTGTGCTACCCTTTCCCCTACGGCCGCATCACGTGCTCTTTTCTACTGAAGTCTCCTCGCTGGTCTTTGGCTACTGTCAGTGCTGGTGTTGCCTTTGGGCCTTTGCACGTGCGTTACCTCCACTCAGAACTTCTGTCTTCTCCTTTTGTCTCATTAGCTCCTGTTTACCTCAAGTCACTGTCCTCGAGACTTCACTTTTTGTTGACAGACTAGGTTGAGCCTCTTTTTGGATGTTTTCCTAGCATTCCTTATGTTTGTTGCATAGTGTTCATCAAAAATGCAGCATCCATCATGGGTTTTTTTTTTTTTTTTTTGAGGAACTTGTTTAAAAATGATGAGGGAAACGTTCACAGTCAGGAAAAATTTGAATGAGGAGAAGGGTGTATGGGATGACCCAAGTATTTTTGCAAAGTTATATAAGTGAAAAATGACCTTCATCTGTTACCAGACTGAAAGCCAAATGCAATCAAAAGTATTTCTGTTAAAAGTTTATTGTTAAATTATGTAACGTATTAAATAAATATATCCCATCTGAATTAGCCAACTGCTTCGAGCCTCTTCCATTTCCCATATAGAATATTCACCAGATGACATCATTCCTATCCATAAATATTTATACCAATATCTTCTAGCTGCCTTCAGCATTCAAAGACCCACGTATTCGACATTGTCCTATGCACCATGACAAACCAAACATTTTCACTGAAGTGAGAACATAAAATTGATCCCTACCTTCATGGAGCATGTAGTCCAGCAACAGAGAGTCTAAGAAGAGTTATTCATTTGCCAAATGTTTGATTCATATGTAAGATGCACACAAGGACACAATGGATGCAGAATTAATGAATAATGACGGGGGAATGAGAGATGGAATCATTTCAAGGTGATCAAAGAAAAAACCCTCATAGCTGACACATAACCCACACAGGCAGGAGTGGAACCTGGGCTCACCGGTGTCCTGCCTGCCTTCCCCATACAACTCCTAGTTACACAGCTGGAAATCAGTACATCCCAACCCATGTCTGCAAGTATTCCCGTGTTCATGCCTGCGTGTACCACTCCCATGTTCATGTCTGCGTGTACCACTCCCATGTTCATGTCTGCGTGTACCACTCCCATGTTCATGTCTGCGTGTACCACTCCCATGTTCATGTCTGCGTGTACCACTCCCATGTTCATGTCTGCGTGTACCACTCCCATGTTCATGTCTGCGTGTACCACTCCCATGTTCATGTCTGCGTGTACCACTCCCATGTTCATGTCTGCGTGTACCACTCCCATGTTCATGTCTGCGTGTACCACTCCCATGTTCATGTCTGCGTGTACCACTCCCATGTTCATGTCTGCGTGTACCACTCCCATGTTCATGTCTGCGTGTACCACTCCCATGTTCATGTCTGCGTGTACCACTCCCATGTTCATGTCTGCGTGTACCACTCCCATGTTCATGTCTGCGTGTACCACTCCCATGTTCATGTCTGCGTGTACCACTCCCATGTTCATGTCTGCGTGTACCACTCCCATGTTCATGTCTGCGTGTACCACTCCCATGTTCATGTCTGCGTGTACCACTCCCATGTTCATGTCTGCGTGTACCACTCCCATGTTCATGTCTGCGTGTACCACTCCCATGTTCATGTCTGCATGTACCACTCCCATGTTCATGTCTGCGTGTACCACTCCCATGTTCATGTCTGCGTGTACCACTCCCATGTTCGTGTCTGTGTGGACCACTCCCACGTTTAAGAATGTTTAAAGAAAACACATGGTGTCCTTTCCATCATGGTAACGCCAAGCTTCTAAATTCAGCAAACAAGACCCACCATGACCTTTCTATTCTCTCATGACTCATTGCTCACCTGTCTAAGCCTTAAAATCAATGTCCTAGTATACATAATTGCTTACTATTTTTGTCATAGTACCCAAGTCCTGCCCTGAGTCCTCATTCATGCCATCCCCAATGCCTGGAGTTCCAATGCCTTACTTTCTCCTGATCGATTTCATTTATATCTTAAGAGTTAACATCCTACAGGAAGTCCTCTGTGTCTTTTCTTGCCCACTTCCTCTAGTCTTTTCTGTTAAAGGAGCCAGGGCCAAGCTCTGGTACTACATTTTTCAAACTGTAAGTGCAACGTTACTGACTGTGCCCACTGCATAGACTGACTGCTTCTTGGAGGATGCTTTATTATTATTTATTATTATTACTGAATAATATTTAGTACACAGTGATACCAGGTCATGCTTGTTTAATTCATCATTAGAGGGAAGGAACATGGAAGAAGGAAAAAGAAAAAGGGAAGGGAAGCAAGGAAGAACAAAGAAAAGGAGGGAAGAAGGCAGAGCCACAGGAGGTTTAGAAAAGACTGCATAGACTTTGCCTTCAACAGTCTGTTTCCCACAGACTGTTAGACATAAGTATTTGAAGAAGGAGCTCCACATATCACAGTCTAAGAAAAGTGAGGTTTTCATTGTTGCTGAGGACCTAGGCAGTGAATGCAGCATCCTTTCTACTGGCTCTAACACCAAGCCTCTGATGCTCACACTAAGTGTATGAGCCCTTCTGGGTCCAGACTTTTGTGAGGAGCCAGCTTTATGGAAAAGTGTGGCTGCATGTTCTGATGGAGACTGAGGAGAAAGAAGTGCTATTACAACTTTGCACCAGTGTGGGTCTTAAAATGCCCCATTAAGAAGCTTCTTATTTTTAACTCTGGTTGCAAAGGTCCCATGAAGAATGGTGGGGTGACCACCCAGCTCTGGCCTTGTGTGATTTACAGTTCTGTTGGGGAGAAGGTCCCCGAGTCACAGCCCAAGCCAAGGAGACAGTAGATTAGCGGAGGAAGTTACCTTTAACTTATCTTAAGTTATCTGAGAACTCAGATACCTGCTGTGGAGAAATGTTTGTCTCCTGCCTTTGTGGGAAGTGCTGCTTTGTGCCCACTGCAGTTCAGTCAGTAACAAAGAAAAGAAGTATCCCAGCTTCACGTTGCCTAGGAGCTCACCACTGCCTTCAAGGACAATGACAAAGGCAAGGACAATCCAGTCCTAGAACCTGATTTCCCCTGATTTCTTCTGGTAGCATCCTTCAGAGTATGGTCACAAGACAGACACCTGTTCCTAGGAATTCCAGCAGAGGGGTTTTTAACAGAATTCCCTGAGTGTCAAGGGATACACAAGCACAAAGAAAGAACCGAAGTATCTCCGAAATGCAGGTCGATCATCCCTAATCCAAATTCCCCAAGTACAATATGTTTTCAAAGCTCATAAACTTCTTCAGTACCAACAAGCTACATGTTCCCAACCTGACTTCTCTGAAGGGCGTGAGCAAAAACACAGATGCGTGGAAACCTCACACAGAATGGCCTTCAGTTTATATGTATAAGGAGTATAGGAAACATAAGCAAATACCACGATGACATGATGAGAGTTGGGTCTCATCCTCAAGATTGTGTGTGTGTGTGTGTGTGTGCGCGCACACACACACACACACACACACACACACACGAATACTCCCAAATCTAGAAAGCTCTGAAATTTGAAATACTTCTGGTCCGAACATCTTGATTAACAGATGTGCAATCATAGGAAGCAGCCACTGTCCCAGGGCTGGAGGAAACAAAGGAAGGGAAAAGCTGATGTCAGAATCTAGAAGGGAGTTCCAGCTCCATCCCGGGGCTTGGAGCTGCATTGCGATGGTTTGCTCAGATGCCGCTGGAGGCATGTGATTGGCTCTCAGAGATCTGGAATCTAGATCAGCAGATACTGCTGTATGAATGCTGCCAACAACCACCTAGAACAAGAAGGAAGGCCTCCAGCCCTCTGCTACCCACCAGCTGGCCGAGTTAGCAGTCCATCATGGACACGGCCACTGAGGAGCAGCTTCCCATCATGTGTTTCGGCAATGATTCCTGGATGGGGTTCAAATAGTCACTGGTTTTTATTCTCTGAAGCTGTGTGGGACAGAGACCAGAAAACCCGCACTTCACCTTGGCAGGGACTTCATTTTCTTCTGCTTAAGTAGGTTGTTTGAACCTGAACTCAGTAAGCCATCCACAAAGGTTTGCCATTCCTGTGTCTGTCTTGATATCCGTGCTTTTAGGGTATGATTTTCTGGATGGTTCATTCCGTAGTGGTTTCAATTTACTTCTTCACATCTCAGCAAGTAGCAGATACCCACCCCCACCACCACATTTGCCCCTCTTGCCCGGGTTGTTTTCTGTTCTCTTTATTTCAGAATCCTTTGTGATGAGACAACCTTGGCTCTGGATGCTTTGGGGGTCAAGAATAAGGCCAGAGCTCCCTTTCCTCCTGAAGTGCATGACTAGGTGGTTACTCATTGACTCCTGGGCATTCTTTTGGAAGCCTGCCTCGGATCTGCTCCTCTACAAGCTTTAAGGCAGTGGGGAGAAGCGATAGCAACCCTGGGTTTCCTATGGGCTGAAGCTCAGCCAGACAAAAGAGTATCTCCAAGTAGGGTTAGATGGCTTCCTTTAGAAGGCAGGGGAAGATGCCCTGGCTCGGATCAGACCAGAGGGTGGGGGTGCTGAGAAGGCTTAGCTCAATCTTTTCATTTTCAGTGCTCGGGTATGAAGAGGGGGTTGTACAGGTGCCGAAGGAGAGAAACAAAGGGTGAATGAAGAGCTTTCCTTTGGGTTGGGCTACTGCTGAAAAAGAACCAAACTTGACGTGTATCTTACCAGTATGATCCCTTAAAAAGGAGAAAAGAGAAGGAAGAAGGAGGTGGGCCATGTTCTATATTCAGCCCTTTCCTGGGTTAGTTAATGCTTAGGAATCACGACTGCCGTCAGCATTGAGAAACAGGCTCCTTCCTGAGCCACGCACAATCCTCTAAGTGCGTTTTCCATTTGATTCGCACAATGGCCCTTGAAGTAGAAAGCACACTGCCTCCATTTTACATACAACAGGGTGAGGAGCAGAGATGGTACATAGATTGCCCAAGGCTGCCCATTGCAAGAGGGCAGAATTGAGCCTCAAGCAAATACTCTGCATTTCTTGGTTCCTGCCTCCTTGGTCATTCCATGTAGAGTCAATCCCTCCCTAAGAGCGAATAGGCCTTCAGCATCACCTTCCAACGGGTGTGCTTCCAAAGTCCACTTTAAAATCCTTTCCAGGTCTTCATTGATCAGATGATTGGCGTCTAGGATGTCACTATTTGACTTTTTCCAGTGAGAGGGGAAAAAAATATCCAATTCTTTTCTGTCCTCTATGCTTCCATATTGGTTTATTTTCCTCCGACCTGTTTAAGTCTGTCCCCACCACTTTTCTTCTTCCTTTCCAGCTGTGGCTTGGCCCCCATCCTCAGTCCCTTCCAGTTCCTTTACTGATGGTACCCAGTGTTAATCGTCCCTCTGACCTACGGTCACTGGCCCCTTCTAGGCCTCCTGTCCCTTGTGCTCCTCCACCTCTGTCTCCCCTCTCTCTCCCTCCCCTGACTCCTTCGGCCACCCCCTTTTCCCAGCATAATCTCCCGCTGCCTGCTTGACTGCCCAGGTTCTTTATCCCGTCTTCCCCTCAAAGGCTTTCACAGCTCCGCTGTTATTCTTGTATTAGCATTGAACCCATTAAAGCTAATTTGTTTGCCCTAATCTCCATTTATTTTTCCCTAGTTGATATTAGATTTCCCTTTCTATTGCTCCAGCATGATTTTCTCTTTGTCTTCCTAATGGTCTACCACCCACCCCACCCCCTTCCTCTTATTAATCTGGTTGGCTTCACCACGGTTTCAAGGCCTTTGTCTCTCTGCCTCCCCCAGCCCTTAGATTAACCCTGTCACCTCTCTCCCAAAAAGGACCCCCAGTGTTTGTATTTCCAAGGATGGAACTGCTGTAAATGTCAACAAGCCTCTAAGCTTCCTGGGGAAAGTGCTGCTGATCTTGACAGCGGGTCTTTTCCTAAGGCCAGTCTGTACTGAGCACAGGGGCCGGGAGGCAGGAGGTACCTGGGTTCCAGGGCTACCTTGAGCCCGAAAGCTGCTACGCTCTAGCTTGTCCTAGGTAGGATGAACTTCGGGGCTCTCCCAGAGATTTCTGAAGGCTTCTTCCAGCTTGCCTTTGTCCTGTGTATTTTACTAGCAGGCTAAGCGGGGCAACTTTCTCCCTGTGTGTCTCAGAGGCCTCTGTGTCTGCGACTCTGGGCGTAGCTGATCAACACCCTGCCCTCTGGCTTCCATATACCCAAGGAGAGAGGCCTCCCAGAAGCGAGGTTCACTAATGTTCTCGCCTCGCCGGCCTTGTCTGTGGACCTCACTCCTCAGGTTTTCTCTCTGGAAACGGAGAGCCTCAGAGACAGCTGCAGTACCTCCTCTGGTTGTGTAGGCTCCGTTCTGGAGAGCAGAGTCCTCCTAACCCCTGACTGCTCACCAGACTTCCTAGGGAAGCCAGGTACTTTCCACCTTGTACAGTTCAAAGAGGAGATTTTGGTATGATGCCCCTGCCCCTGGGTCTGTCGGAAGAGCCTCTGGTGACGGCTCAGGGTTTGTAGCCACGCTGTAGAGCATAAGTTACTAGGAACCCAAGTCATTAATTAGTCCATTAAACATGAACTCGCCACCAGGAGCCTCCCAGAGTCCCGGAAGGTGTGCTAGAGGTCTTTCTTCCGGCTCCTCCCCGTCCCCGTGAGCTTCCGGAGGCCTGTGGGATCCGGGTACCAAAGACCCACCTGGGCAGTGGTGGACAACCCTGAGCTACACAGAGGAAGCCAGCACTCTACAATTCAGAGTAGGTGAGGACGTCTGGGGAGCATACACTCCCAGCTTCCTCACAAGTCACCCCAGACTCCCCTGGGTTCAGAGGCTAGTGGCTTCTTTAAGAAAATGGGTTGATAGTTAAACAATTTAATTTAAAAAAAAAATTCAGCTAGATTTCGATTCAATGAGTGTTGCTCTCTGATAGTATTCTAGGAGACCTGTAACGTGTTAAGATGACTTTTGATGATGAGGGGGGCTTGCCCTTGAGACATACACATTAATGACCTTGGCTATGTTACCAACCTTACGGCTTTGTGATCCATTCACTGTGGACCCCATGAATCGTCACCTTCTGTCCCCCAAGCAGTCCTGTAGGATCCCCACAGGTGATGTGTGTACACCACAGAGGGGTCAGTGTGTGCATCTGTGTAAGGGGCTAGTGTGTGGTTAACAAGTCAAGCTATGTTATCATGGACTGCTAGGACCCTAGGTTCTGGCACTCCGCTACAAGGCGATAGACTTGAGTTTAAGGAGCACACATTTTAAAATCACTTTGAGATGGGGAAGGAGGCAAGTAGAGAGCTGGCAAAAAAAAAAAAAAAAAAAA
>NW_026067917.1:14239026-14311133 GCF_014885135.2 Alexandromys fortis
AAAAAAAAACCCTAGTGGGGACAGAAAAAGCCATGAGAGCTGGAGGGAGAGGACGAGGACAACAGGATGGGGGAGGGTGGAGAAGGAGAGGGAGGAACAAGAAAGAAACGCAGCTGTAGTTGGGGTAACTACAGTGACTAAGAGGCCAGATAAATGAGGAGTCTTAAATTTAACACACAAAGGAGAAAAAGATACACTTTCCTCCTTTTTTTTTTTTTTTGTTGTTGTTGTTATTTGTTTATTTGTGTTTTTGGTTTAAGTTTTGGTTTTTCAAGACAGGGTTTCACTGTAGCTACCAAGCCTGTCCTGGAACTAGCTCTTGTAGACCAGGCTGGCCTTGAACTCACAGAGGTCCACCTGCCTCTGCCTCCCGAGTGCTGGGATTAAAGAAGTGCGCCATCACCACCTGGCTAACACTTTGCTCTTTGTAACTAAATCATATCTCTGTTTCTCTCCAGCTCTGGGTTTCTTTGCCTTTCAGATCTTAACTAAGATAAATTGTGATTGACAACCTAGAGAGGAGAAAAGGGTAAGCTTTGGCTAGAATTAGAGTCATACACAACTAGAAAGACTGTATGCATATGAGGGGGGGAGGCATGGAGAGGGACAAGAGATGAAGGAAGATGGGAGTTGAATCCCTCAGGGCAGGACACTAGGAGGCCTGATCACCCTAAGCTGCACAGGGAAGAACACATGAAGACCTGCCTGCCTGAGTACAACATGCCAAGCAAAATCTTCAACAAATTTTCCCATCTAGGGTTTCCAGAACTGTCTTAGTTAGGGTTTCTATTGCTGTGAAGAGACCCCATGGCCACAGCAACTCTTATAATTGAAAACATTTAATTGCAGGGACTCCCCCCTGCCCAGACAGGGTTTCTCTGTGTTGCTTTAGAGCCTGTCCTGGAACTAGCTCTTGTAGACTAGGCTGGCCTCGAACTCACAGAGATCCACCTGTCTCTGCCTCCTGAGTGCTGGGATTAAAGGTGTGCACCACCACCGCCCAGCAAGGGTGAAATTGAAATTTCTTACAATTTCAGAGGTTCAGTTTGTTATCCTCATGGCGGGGAGCAGGGTAGCATGAAGGCAGATGTGGTGCTGGAGCTGAGAGTCCTACATCTTGACTCAGAGGCAACAGGAAGTCAACTGACTGTCACAATGAGGGAAGTTTGAGCAAAAGAAGCGTCAAAGTCCACCCCCACAATGACGCATTTCCTCCAAAAAGGCCACACTTCCTAAAAGCACTGCTCCCTTTGAGGGCCATTTTCTTTCAGACCACTACAAAAACCATGGCAGCCACTAACCTAGAACTTGACACCACAGCAAAGGGGATCGGTTGCTCTAAGGCCACACTCAAGGTTACTGAAGAGAGAGGGACAGAGATGACCAGATACAACCTACAGTGTATGGCTTCAGAGGAGGAAACCCAGGAAGCATGGAGGTGTCTACAGGACTTGTGGCCACATGAATCCGAGCCTAGATTTATGATCCCGGAGGCCTAGTGTTCCACAGCTATCCTTGGGCTCAGGGGCTAAGGTCATAAGCCTCCCAAGAGGAAGAAAAATCCAAGGTTGAGCCCCCTACAGGGTGGCCCTGAGGCTAATGTAAGAAGATAGAACAGTGCACAGAGGCTCACAAGGGCACCTATGTAACCTCTGTGGTGGTGGAGTGGGCTGCTGTGACCAAAAGTCTGTGGGGGACATGTATTCTTGCATGCACAGGCTGCTCTAACAGCAGATCTGACAGCAAAAAAAAAAAAAAAAAATCTAGTTGTCACAAGCTACTGGTAAAGTCAGGGTTGGGGGGGGTGCTGAGCAAAACCCCGACACATGGTACTTACACGTTATGAGCTGAACGGTGCCCTGCTCTTCAAATTAATATGTGTCCTAACCCTCAGTGTTTCATCATGTAATTTTACTTGGAAACAGAATCTTTGCAGCTATATCATTAGGATGGGCGGTCATCTGTGATGATCATGCCATACACAGCAGTGTAAATAGGACACAGGAATAGGCAGGGGGAGAGACCGTGTGAAGACTGAAGCTATGCTGCCATGAGCCAAGGGACACCAGAGATGGCCAGCACACTGGTAACTAGGAAGGAAGAAGGCAGTAACTCTGGTAACATCCTGGCTTGAAGCTCCTGGCCTCCAGAACTGTGTGCTAAGACATGTATGTTGTTTGCGCCATCTTGTTTGTCTCTTCTGTCAGCACAGCCCTAGCAAACTAACATACAAACAGGCAGATTTTGTTTTGTTTTGTTCTCATTTTTTGTTTCAGCTGTGTTTCTATAGATGTATGTCTTGCTACGTGACCCAGGCTGGCCTTGAACTCCTGATCCTCTTGTCTTGGCCTCCCAAGTGCCAAGACAAGATGTGTTTTTGCCCAATGTATGTCTGTGCATCTTGTGGTACGCCTGGTGACGGCAGAGGCTAGAAGAGGGTGTCATTTATATCTCTTGGACCTGGAGTTTCACAAGGTTGTGAGCCACCATACAGGTGCTGGGAACTGAGCCTGTGTCCTCTGGGAGCTAGTTCTCCTCACTGCCAAGTCATCTGTCCAGCCTCCTCAATGGTGTTTTAACTGAAATGAACACAGCGGGTGGGAAGACCACTGTGGGATACTTTTTGTGGCGTTTGGCTGTCTCCTAGTTTCTCTCTAAAGGGCTCTCTAGTCCAGCAAGTTTAAGCAAGACTCTGGGAAAAGCCCCTTTAAACATCACACCCACATCTCCTGGCATCAGGTCTCCCTGCCAAGCCACCACCTGGTCCTTATTCTTGATCCTTCCATCTTGTAGTTGGAGTTTTTCCCCATAGAAGAATATCAATGAATTGGCACAGCAAAGTCCCAGCATACATCTCTTCTCTTGCTCTGTGTTAGACACAATCCCTGCTAGAGTACATAGAGAAGATGCCAAACTCACGGAGTAGCCTCAAGTTGTGCCAGCTATTATATAACCAACCCATTCCTGAAACCCAAGTCCCTGAGATAAGTATGGAGGTGCACTCATGAGCTAAGTAAGTCCTGTTCTTAGGCTCCATCTCCGATGGTCCCATAACTGCCTGACACCATTACACTTGGGACTGTGGGCATGGCAGGAATATGAGATATCTGCTCATACTGAGTCCACAGTCAGCAAGCAGAGGTGAGCACTCATGTTCAACTTGCTTTCTTCTTTTAGTTTGGTCCTGAACCCCAGCCTATGGAATGGTGCTAATCCCCAGTTGGGGTGGATATTCCTTCTTAAGGTAAATCTTTCTGGAAACACTCACATAGTCTCAGAGGTGTATTTTCACGAGAATTCTAAAGTCAGTTGAGTTGACTATGAAATTTAACCATGACAGAGACTAAGCCTCTAACACACAAATCTGTGTGGTCAAACCAACGTGCACACTGTAGCGGCGGTGATCTACTGAAATAATCTCTGTCAGTGCGAAGAATAGAGTTGGGGGTGGTGAAGGAAAAGAAGCAGAGAAAGGGAGGAAGGGAAGAAGAGGGAAAGAAAGGGAGAAGCAGAAAAGGAAGATGAGGAGGAGGGGTTGGACTAGAAAAGGGGAAGGAGAGAGGAAGCTGCTTCTTTGAATCAGCAAATTCTTGTTAAGCACTTGACTACATACCTACATGCCAGGTATTGGCTGTCGTTTGAGTTTTAGCCAACAAGAATCTAGAGATCCCCTATCCTCACAAGAGTGCTTGTCTGTAATCTAACCAACCACCCTGCCGAGCAGCCTGTGTCCACCAGGCAGGCCCCTGGGTCAGAAGTGCCCCTGTTTGCCACTTAGAGCAGTCTTTGTTGTCCAACCTGGCTACGCTGCGCTGGGTTTGACCACCCCTGAGCAGGGATGGAGGGCCAGTGGGGCCACTCAAACCTTGGGAGCCGCAGCAATTTCTCAAGAGGGCTTCAGTCCTTTCTCCTCAGTCTCCTGGTTGTCATTTATTATAAAAACAAATTGAAAAATAATTACATCGTATCATGTGGAAAGAATCAGGTATGCGTCACACTGGAAAGCCTTCAGTCAGTTAATAAAACAATAAGACATGTTATTGGAGAATTAAGTGGAAATCACCCACACAGACATTCACGGGATCCTCACTCCACGTAGGATTCTATACTATGTGCTGGGCGATTGAAAGGTTTGGAAGGGTTTTTACTTTCATCTAACTCAGAGACAGGACACCACAGTCAAAAAGCTAAAGAGTGTTTGTTGGTAATGGAAATTGAGTGCTGGAGAGGGGAATGGAGCAGAGGGAAGAGGAAGACAGACAAGACAGGACAGTCACTAAAGTTTCGGGGTATCTGAGAGTCTCATTGAAAGCGGTGGAACTTGAGTAAGGAATTGTTAAATTATGGGAAGAGGGACATGGGGCTGTCATCTTACCAGCAAAGGTCTGGAAGTGGGAATATTCATGTATGTGTGTGTTGGAAACAATGACAAGTTTGCTGAGACACGAATTTGCACAGAGAAATCCTGGGAAATCCAGCAGGCAGATGGAAGGGAGTGTCTCAGATCCTACACTAGCAGTTGACAAAAAAAAATCTGTTAATAAATTCATTAAAAGGAAGTACAAGCAAGGATCCAAGATAATTCTGGAAAATCACCAGGCTAAGTTTTTCTGGAATGATTCCAGGAGAGGAGAGAAATCAAAACATTTTGATAATGTGAATAATCTAGCTATCCAAACATCCTGCCACAGCTGCTCCCTTAATAAAAACATCACAACATCTAAAAGACTCTGGCAAGAGAGCAGGGGTGGGCGGGGAGGTACATGAGAAGTGCCAAACACAGAAATGTGAAGTCAGCCAGGCAAGGATGGAAGTTTCCTGAAGAGGCCGGTCAAATGCTCTGTAAGCAGACTTGGGGGGACGGCAGAATAGAACGAATGTCCCGGCCTGGCTTTGTTAAACCTCAGTGACTTTTCTGTACCCTCTCCGATCGTTCATCTTCCCATTGCCAGCTCCTTCACAAGGACACACACCCTAGAATTCCCCCACCTCTGCTTGGACTACCTTGGGCTACTTCACCTTTGGCCCTCCCTCAGCTACACCCACAAGTCACAGTTTAGCCTGTGACTTCTCCCCCTTGCTCAGCATTTTGTGTCCGTGTGGACTGAAGTCCTCTTTCTTTGGCTGTAGATAAAAGTCCACTTCGCTTTTCTATCTCTGGAATGTCAGCATGATGGCAAAGGGGTCCAGTCTTGGGGATACTGCCTGGGGCAGCCCTCAGACTCTCAGTCCTCAAGGCTTCATCTTCGGGGACCAGGAGGCTGGATTCTGGAGAGGATGAATCCTGCTGCTCTTGCTGCTCTCCCCTTCCGCAGCTTTGTCCCAGCCCACCAAGTGCCACTTTCTCCTTGCCTACTATGCTGAAGGACCTAGTAGGTGTTTACTTATTTAAATTAATGGTTTAATGGTAATCCTGCTTAAAATGATTTAGAATTAAAACCTGGGCCTTGCATGGCCTTGGAATATATATAATCAATAAGGGCACACGGAGAAGATTTGGGCAATGGAATTCAATACCAAAGGGCCCTGCCGATGGGTTTGCAAAGTGTGCTCTGGGCAGCAAAGGGAGCAATGCAGAGAGAATAAGGTGTCAGAGTCAGAGTGCAAAGAGGTATGGAGATGTTTCTACACAAGCTGGAACCCAACCTTTGAGACACAGGGTACTGACTGAGCATCTATGAGGCAGAGAAATGGGCCAGTAAGAGGCTCCCCTGGGAGGATGGAGATCTGGGACTAGGAGTCATCCCAGAGAGTGGACCAAGATGTGTGTGCACTCCAGAGGGAGACAAAAGAAACTACCACATCTACGGGTTTCTGGGAGGGACTTGTCTGGGATGACAAGACCTTCAGGGGAAATCTCAAGGAGACACCTCTTGGCCCTAGGTGTTGTGACGATTAGCTTCAGCTGTCAACTTGACACAGTCTAAAATCATCTGGAAAGAGGGTATCAACAAGGGATTGTCTCGGTTAGTCCAGCTTGTGGATTTGTCTTTGGGAAAGGGTTCAGGTGTCTTAATTACATTAATTGAGGTAGGAACACCCACCCAACATGATTGGCAGCACTCCCTGGATTCTGGATTGTATAAGGGGAGAACGCAGGCTGAATGCTAGTAGGCATGCATTAACTCATTGCTCGTCGCTCCAGACTGTGGGTATAAGGTGACTGACAGCTTCAAGGGTCCACTGATGCCTTCACTTCCCCTGCAATGGAAGTTGTGAACCCAGCAAACCCTTTCTCCCTTAAACTGCTTTGGTCGGGATAGTTTATCACGACAACAGGAAACAACACTAGGAGTTTACCAGGGAGCTGAGACAATGAGACCGCAGGAACTCATGCAGATGTAATGGGTGAGCGGGCACATGCCAGCACAGCTGAGTAATGCGAGGCCCTGCTCCAGCGGCCGCCTTGCCATTCCAAAGCACCTCAGCCCCTTAAGTCACCAACATGTATGAACTATGCCGTGTACCCAGAAAGAAAGGGCATTGTTAGGAAAAACCAGAGTGAGTCCCAGAGATGCTTTCTGATGAAGAGAGGCATGTGGATCTCATGATTTCATGCAACTGGAGTGGTATAACCTCTGTGTGGACACCAGACACGCTCCCCTTTGCACCAATACCAGCTATTCTGACGTGTAGTCGGTCAGGACCAGAGCTTGAGCTGCAATAAACACCCTGAAGCAGCGAGCTTGACAGGACTGCTGAATTAGATCCTAGATCCTGGGTCCCAAAGAACAGACATAGAAGTTTGTAAGTAGGAAAACTTACACCTTCAACTGGAAAGGATTTTTGTCTACAAATGCACTGTTCCCTGCCTGGCACTTTGGGCTCTGTTGTGTGGCTGTGCACCTCTGCTCACCTACAAGAGAACGCTGCCCGAGAATCACAGACTTATGAAAGCAGTAACTACTTGTTCTCCGAATAAATCATATTGCCGGCGACAATCACAAACACGACTCAGTGGCTTTTTCAACAATCTTGGTCTCATGTGCTCCTGAGACTTGTTAACTTTCCCCGTTCCCTTTCAGGTTTTGTCCAATAGACACCTGCACAAGCTTGGATGTAGCTGCGCAGTAGGCTTGGGACAGATGCCAAGGGGCCCCAAGGGGAAGAGCTGCTCCAGAATTCTATACCAGAGCAGAACCTTAGAGATGGTGGCCTCTTCAAAGCAGGGGTTCCTGTCTGGACAACGTGTGCTCAATGCTTCATCCTTGGGTTACAAAAAAAGCTGGATTCTACAAAGAGTAAGTCCTTCGGAAACTGCCACTAGTGACTTTATCCAGAGCAGGGAAGATCCACCAAGAACTCCAGGGAGCTAGGGATGTTAGAGGTGGCTAACTACCAAATGGCCACCTGTCCCTGAGCCGCAGCTGACAAAAATAATGCTGAATCCAGAGTGTCTACTGAACCTCCATGACCGTCCATGTTCTCTAACTTTGCAAGGGACTGGTGGTCAGGGTATTAGGACATGGCTGGATAAACCATATTCCTTTATTCAGATCTGAAGTCATAAGCTACAAAACCAAGGTGGTACGGGCTCTTTCCCCATGCACCAGTGCGTCCACAGTATGGAGAAGAAGCCATGGGTAGCTTGGACTCTCCTTCCCCACTCCATCTTTTATCATCTCATTACAACCACAGATTCATCCGGAACATCAGTCACACCTGTCACTGCACAGCTGAGTCTCCTGGGGTCTCTGAGAACAGAGGGACTTTTCTGTCCCCTCTATCAGCTGTATTCACTGGGTGGTTCCTAAGCCATGTAAAGTCCTACTCCCAGTGTGTTTATGTGTGTAAGAAAGTAGTAGTGCATGTCTGTGTGTAAACTTATATCTACCAGCCTATGCGGTATGTATATAAGTGTGTGTATTCAAGCTGGAGGACTAAGCTCAGGTGCCCAGACTATAAAATGTAAGTAGCCACTCACTCACTCATTCTCAGAAATGGCTGTGCCCTTGTGTGAGCCCACAAGAAAGTGGCTTGTGCGCCTTTATACCCCTCTCTAGTTCCTGGTCTGGTTGCATGTGTGTGTCCATTAGGTGTGAGTACCAGACGTGTGTGTGTGTGTGTCTGTGTTAATATGTGTGTATTAATATGTGTGCACCTAGGTGACTGTGTACCTCAGCAGCTCTCGCTGGACTTCAGCCTGGGAGGGAGGCCCTTTCCTCCCATTTTCTAACTCCTGCTCACACAGAACAGGCCACAGACAACACTCTCTCATCTTAGAGCCTCCATTCCACCCTCACCACACTTTAGGGTGTACCTCAAGGTCACTTGAGAGAACTCTGGTTTTGGAGAAGAGGTTCCCAATCTGACACAAGGCCTGTAGGACCCGAATCCAAGTGTGCACACCCTCGGTCTCCTGTTGTGACATCTGGGACTCCCCTTGACCTTAATTAAGGCTTCTGGGGCTAGTTGGACTGTTTAGTGTAATTAAACCCTATGCAATTCTTGTAGTGTGTGTATGAGTGGCCTGACAGACCCTCAGATAGCTCAAGACTAGAATGTAGGAGCCACAAAGATAAATATTCCATGTGCAAAGTGACCACAACCAGCCATAGAACACAGCACTAGGATGTCGTGGGGGAACTGGGGGAGAAGAAGGAATCATTGAAAGCTTTACAAGAGGTGGTAGGTCTGCTGAAGATAGCGCAGATATGGGCAACAAGTGGTTGATTGACAAGATGAAGACCTGAGCATCTAGTACTAGCAGTTGGGAAGGGCATCAAGCTGGGTGTGAGTGACCCTGAGGCCAGCTTTTTAGTATCACCCTTTTATCCTTTACCAAAGGGAAACTTAGACTCTCTGGGCTCAAGATGGGTGCTGTCTGTGTGGGGCAGATTGACGGCCACAGAAAAATGGTCAGCAAAATAACAATCAGAGGTTTGCAGATTCCAGATATAGTTGGCAAGAGATGCACATCAATAAGACAGGCCTATGAGTATGGACGGATAAGTCACCCTCCACTGCCACCTCCATTTCTAGACTTCTCAAGAACAGAGCCGGCGTTCGAATGAAAGAACAATTGTGTCTACGCTGCGTGATGCAGAGAACAACTTGAAGAGGGATGGATTCAAAGAGTAGCCTGGGCAGGAGCAGGATGTGCTGCGGAGCCTCAGGTAGTCCCAGGCAAAGGACGCCTTCCAGCTGGTGGAGCCTAGCATTTCAGCTCTGCAGAAGTGGGCATCTGTTCATGATGCTGACACCTATAATTCTGCCTCGTTTTGAGATATTCAGCCATATGGAGATGAGACTCCAGAGTAAGCTTCCCTGGAGCCTGCTGGTCCCATCCAGGCTCCCGGGCTAAGCTTTCTGGAGCAGAGCGCGTCAGGAATCCACCAGACCCCAGAAGGCCACAGGAGGTTTATCTGTCAGCCGTGATGATATGGCGGCTCTCTTGTGGCTGTTCAGGATAAATGACCAGAGCTTCCAGTGCTCCCAACTGACCTGTTTGTCAGTGTTTGTCCTTGCCCTGCCCCTGAGTTGTTTTGTCTGCTTATTCCCCCTCCTGATTCTATGGGTCTGTTCCCTTTAACGGGCTTCACAAGAATCCGTTTCCCTGCCCTGAGTAGGTACCTCTAACTGTCTTCATAATGAAAACCCAGGCATTCTCCTTCTTTGTCCTGGCCACAGATGCCACCATCACTGGCATGGTGCCCTGAACATGGTAGGTGGCAGTCCATGTAGGATAGTTAAGTTGAAATAGACGGCTGCCTCTCCGATTCCAGATGTTCCCTCCTCCTCACTTCCACCTCAGCCTCAGAATCAGATGTCCATCATACGATGGGTCTGGGGGTGTGGACGGTCATCCACAATTGCCACCCTCATTTTGAGGTTTCCCAAGAACAAGTGAATATTCGAATGAAGGCGTGACGCCAAGCTGAAGTCAGCAACTGGCGCTCAGTTCCTAAGACTTAAATGTCAACCAGGGTTCGCCATCCGGCTCAAACTGGATTGCTATTACGCAAAGTGGCAAAATAGAAGACAGAGGTGGACAGTGAGGGAGGTGGGGAGAAAGGGGGAGAAATCAGAAAAAAATGGTGACTTTTAATATCTAAAAACTAGGTGGTATGGGTCTGTATTAAAAACAAGTCTCCAAGGCAAATGTTTGCGTGCCCTGCCTTCGCTGCACACACAGCATAACTGCAAAGGCACAGGGCTCCCAGGAAGATTCCATCAAGACACTAGCGCAGCCTTTAATACAGTTCCTCATGTTGTGGTGACCCCCCAACCATAAAATTATGTTGGTTGATACTTTGTGCCTATAATTTTGCTACTGTTATGAATTGTACTGCATGTATTTTTGGAGATAGAGGTATTTCAAAGGGATCATGATTCACAGGTTGAGAACCGCTGCCCTAGAATGTTCTAGATTCCAACCTAAAGTCCACAGGCAGTGTGTTCTAGTAAAAGCTCAGTGCTCCCAGTACTAAGCTTTCTTGTAATGAGGCAAGGAATGGTTTTCTAGCTAGGACCGTGAGACGGCTGACAGTGGCTGCGGGGATCTCAGCCGACATTTCCCAAGTATCCATGTATTTCATCTCAACATCCCTGTAGGATGGGTCTTCTGTTTTGTCTATGTGGAATCTGAAAAGGTCTCTCCTAGATCTACAAAAGAACATTTCAGCTCTGGGTTTCACGTTCTCCATTTGAAGTCTCACAAGACTTGCTAAAACAATGTGATATCTGGAAATGTGTCCTGGACACTCAGTCCCTGGTGGCCATGATGTGGAACCATTTTTTTTTAATAGAGTGCTCGCCTGGCATACAGAAATCCTGGGGTTTGAGCCCCACCACCTTATAATCCAGTCAAGGTGACTCATTGCTATAATAATAGCATTCAGAAAGTGGCAGGGGATGGGGCATCAGGAATTCATGCTATCCTCCAGTACCTTTATTTTTTATTTATATGTTCATTTATTTATTTATTTTTGTTTTTCAAGATAGGGTTTCCTGCCTGTCCTGGAACTTGCCCAGTAGACCAGGTTAGCCTTGAACTCACAGAGAGTTGCCTAACTCTGCCTCCTGAGTGCTGGGATTGAAGGTGTGTGCCACCTCTTCTAAAGTCTCTATTTAAAAAAAAAAAAGTGGAAAAGAAAGAAAAAAGAAAAAGAAAGAAATCTTGAGTAGCCACCACGTGCCATGTTGAGGATATTAATTTCTTTTGAATATGTATATATTCAATATATACTTACCCTGAATATATTGAATATATTTACATTGATATATTCAACATATATTCATTTAAAGACATTAGTTTTACATATACTGCTTCCTAGAAGCCCTGAAACATTCCCCAATTTCATACAATTAAATTATTCAAGCCCCAAAAGACAACACACTTCCCAAAGGTCACACGGAAAGAAAACAGTGAGGCCCCAGGTCAAGAACAAAGGCTCCAGGGTTTATCCCCTCCTGCTGCCTGCAGGACAGAGTCTTCCACGGTGGGAGTCTGGAATAGGACCCTAGCTTCACAGTCATCTAGTAAGCTCCTCACCCTCTTAACACCTCACAGCCCCCCAGCTTATCCCAGGGATAATAGTGCTGCTGTCTTCCTCAAATATTGGAGACACCAGTGAATAAAAATGACAACCCAAACAGAGGGTTGGGTGTGTGCAAACACACAGTTCACGGGATGACAGCAGATTAAGCCATTTCCCTCCGAGCTGCCTCGTTCAGCCAGACCTGTCTGCTGCCCTCTTCCGACGGTGGCACTGGGTCCCAGCAGACTAATTAGTGCTAACTGTCAGGGTCACTCCAAGGCCAGTTAGGAAAACAAGTGAAAAAGACAAAACCAATGGCCATTGTGACTGAAGACAGAAAGAGGAAGAGAGAGGGAAAGAAAGAGAGAGAGGGGGGAGGGAAGGAGGAAGATACGGGAGGGGGAGGGGGAGAGAGAAGGAGTAGGAGCTACAGATTGGGGAGATGCCCTTTCTTTCAGTTCCTCTGCTTAAATAAAACCATCACAAAAATTGCAGCCGGCTCTGCAGCTAAATGAAGACATTAAAGCAAACCCCACTTTGAGCTGAGGTTAAAAAGGAACGTCTGTAGAGGCTCCCCAGCAGCAGAAGCCTCGGCTCTGCCGCCCTGAGGGAGAGACCCTGAGGAAACTTGGAGAAAGTGCCCGGGCGCCCAGTGTCCTAGGTACGTGGCCAGGAGATTGGATGCCCAGGACAAGCCCTTCCTGGATACATCAAAACTATTTCTATCACAGAAAGTAAACCTAGGCACTCAGACTCAATGTGGTTTTGAGCTGCTGTGGGAGGAAATGAAGCTTCCTGTGGGCTCTCAACTTTTTAAGGTGCCCGAAGGAGGCACTTCCGGTACAGACAGCGATGCGGCCGGCGATAGTTTCGGAGGAATGTGTTGAAGGAAGACCCCCTCCTTTCGCTTTGGCTAATGGCTGACCCCTCCATCTCCCTACAGCAACTTTCAAGAGGCACTGGAAAAGCTGAAACACTTCTCTCAGATCTCAGACGGAAAGACAGACCCGTGCTGCAGACAAACACACTTCAGTTAGCTGCTGGAGAACGGGGGGGGGGGGGGGGGGGGGGGGGGGGTGGGAAGGGGGGTCTGCGCCAGAGCGGGAGCGTGGGGGGGGGCGTGGGGGGGGGGGGGGGGGGAGCTGCGGGAGGGGGGGGGGGGGGGGGGCATGGATGAGGAAAACAAGCTGAAGGCTCTAACAGTCCCTGCTGGTTGGTATAGGCTCTTCAACCCCCTCACCTAGTGTTCCGACTGAGTTCCTACCAAGTGTGCAAGTGTGAACACCCATCTACTGCGACCAAGTTTTGAAGAGCTGGATGTTGGGTGGAGAGGGAATGGACTGAGATCTGCCTCCTTGCCTGTGAGTTCCCTTCATTTCCATAGAAACATACATGCAGGACCTGTCAGGCAAAGGCAAAGTCATGAGACTCGAAGGAGTTGATGGATATACCTGCTCTCAGTACAGCGGCACACCTGTAACCGTCCCCGGAGATGAAAATCTCAGCTTCCTGGCACTAAGTTCCACGGTAAACTTGGCTCTGGGGGACTGTGTCTCCTTCTTTGGTCATAAAAGAGCATTGCTTGGAGAGGAGGGCTTGCAAGAATGGCTGTGCACAGCCTAGCCGTACTTGGCATCTCTTGTGGTATTTGAGACTATGGAGTGGGATCCTTAGGAATTCATGCAGAAAAGGGACTTAAGAGTTCATGAGAGACATCTGGACTTCTCTACCCTTATCCTTGGACAAAGATGTTGGTTTCTACCCAGACCCCAGACTTGGGAAAGATCTTCAGTCAGTCGAGGCAAACCTGGCGCTCAGTGGCATGAATGAAGAAGAGTTTACCCAAAAACCTTGCCATAAAGAATCTCTTTTTTCTGGCCCCTGTAAAATAAACATTTGGTCATCAGGTCTCCATGAGGCCATGGGAGTGTACTGAGGGGTGGTCAAAAATCCAAGTAGATTGGTTGGCCTAACTCTGGACGTGAGAAAATTATCATCTCTCTTCACAGATGCGCTTTGAAGCATTGTTAGTGCAGATTAAAAAAAAAAAAAAGATGGAAGCCTCTTCCCATCTGTTTGGCTTCAGATATTCCATTCCAAATTTACTCTGTTGGGTTGGGGAAAACTGTTGGGTTGGTTGGAGCCCAGAGCCAGCCCCCTGAAGATTATTCTTTGTACTTTTTAACCTCAAAGAGACCCATCTAACATTGCCTTAGAAACAGACTTGGAACACATTTGATATGCCTGATTCCCTTCTCCCAAAGGACCTGGACTAAGTAAGGCATTGCCACCTGAATCCAGAAACATTCATAGTATGGGGTATGACTCTCTTAGAACAAGTTTTGGACCCTGAAGTTTTATCTCTGGAGGAAGTCAGATCTCAGGAGGGGAAGTGGCTCAGCTTCTACCAAGGCATCAACTCAGGCACAACAACCCTGTCTTGAATGGGAACTCATGCCGTGCACCCTCCTTTGACATCTTTCTCTCTTTTTCTGCCTGTCTGTCTCTGTCTCTGTCTCTGTCTCTCTCTCTCTCTCTCACACACACACACACACACACACACACACACACACACACACACACACGGTTCTCTTATTTTCTGGCTCTCATTCTCAGACTCTCAGAGCTCAAAGCAGCTCCGCAGCTCAACTGAGAACTCTGGGATTTTTCGCATTGGCAGAGTGACTTTAAAATGCTTAGAACTGAATGAAGACAGACCAACTGCGGTGGGGGAGAGTAAACACATCCACGCACCCAGTCCACTCTGCAAACTCTAGTTCCTGCCTGAGCTGGGGAGGATGCTCTAGCAGTCTGGGTAAGGACCAAACCACAAAGCAACCTTCTCTCCTTGGTTAGCTGTGCCCCAGAGAAGGCAGAAAGCCTTCTTTCTTTCTTTCTTTCTTTCTTTCTTTCTTTCTTTCTTTCTTTCTTTCTTTCTTTCTTTCTCTCTCTCTCTCTCTCTCTCTCTCTCTCTCTCTTTCTTTCTTTCTTTCTTTCTTTCTTTCTTTTTCCTGACCTGGTTTAAATGCTCCTAAGCAAAGTGTAGTCAGCTACACTCATGTGTGTCTCCTTGGTTTCATGTTTAGAAATAAAAGAGGGTAGGCAGCTTCATCCTTTCTGTTCTTGATGGGTTCCCCTTACTGCAAACACCCTATGTGCAGGCAAAACTTGAGAGTAAAGGAACTGAAATTTTTCACATACACAAAAAGAGAGAATTTGACAAAGGCATGATTTGATATGAACATTTGAGCAACTTTTCCTGCAAGGAATCTATAATTTCTACACTACCCTTGTGTGTGTGCATGCAGGTGCATGCGCGCACACACACACATTGTTTTTATGAAAGCCAATTAATAAATGCTAATTCATTCAGGCATATCTCCACTAAATTACTGTTTCATTTAATTGCAGGGGAATTTTCCATCACTAAACTCTCCCTTGCTGATTTTTTTTGCATTATTTATATATTTTTCCAGTTTCACTCATAGTGAGGTTGGTATGTGATATTATCTGCTGTTTGTGCGTATTAAATTTCATTTTCATTTGAAATGTTTCCTCATTCTTGCAGCTCCACATAATCTTGGAGGAACAGAATTAAAAGCAGACAGGATTTTATTTTTCATATAAATGGTTGGAAAAGACACTGGCTGAAATTAACCTGACATGAGTGTATTTTACGTGATTCTCTTCCTCTCTTCCTGAGGTGCACAATTGTGTATGTGTGTTTACTTGTGTATGTAAGAGAAGGGAGAGGGAGGGGGGTTAATTCAGGAATATCTTATGTCAATAAGTCACAAGCCTACCTATGAGAAGTGTGAATATGCAAACAGAGATGGGGCTTCCAGAGCAAATAAAAACAACATCCAAATCTTTATGCATGTTCATAGAACACAATGTACATTGCTTTTGGTTTCTCTTCACAGATTTTCAAATCAAAACTTTGATAACTAGATGCCCAATATCTTAACCAGCTGGCTGCCCAAGAGTTTGCTCCTTTTCAACATAGAAAAGAAGGAGCCTGGAACAGTGTTGAGGGATGGCTCAGGAACTGTGGGAGAGTGTATATGTTCAAAAGAATGCGTTCTGAAATCAGGATTTCAATTTACCTTTTAAATCAAGAATCCTAGTCACCTGCACTGGGCCACCTTCTTCCCAAAGTAAATGGTGTACCTTCATCTCTTCCAGCCATCCCCTGCCCTCCCTCTCCACCACCCCCTTCCTCTTTTCACTTTATCTTTTTCTTTATTTTATTTTTCTGTTTCTTTATTTCCCGCATTTTTCTCTTTCGCAGTACAATGTCCTGGGGGTCAATGATTAAACTGCTTACTCCAAGGTTTAGGTATGAGACAGCATGTGTCACCCACCATAAGTAAAGTTTCACCTTTCCACCCAGCTCCGTCAATAATTACAGAGAGCCAGAACGGCTGTTAGTAAATCATACTCAAAATTAGCTACTAACAAAAAACTGATTTTTATCTGTTCAGAGCATTCCAAGTTTCATTGATTTTACAAAAAACAACAAAAAAAAAAAAAAAACAACAAAACAAACCCCACAAAGCAGAGGGAACCTGATCCAAATGAAGCTGGTGCACAAAGGGCTAATAAATTTATCCACAGAAAACGTATGCCCATAATAGTTGCACTCACTGAAATTGGAGATTTGAGACTGTCAAACGATGCTCTGATTTCATATATTAACAGAAGATCTCCTTTAAGCCAAAATGATTCTTAATAATTAAAAATTACACGGTATTGATTTTTATTTTGTTTTCTTCGCGTCCTTTGTCCTTTTGGGTGTAGATTGATAAAATTAATTAACTTTCTTTTTACTTCAGAAAGGTCTCAAATAAATGCTTCCAATGGACATCAAAAAAGTGTCAATTAGAAATAATTACTTCTTATCAATCAGTGGGGCAATTAAAGTGACAACGGCTTGAAAAGATACTTATCTTAAAACTAATTCGCAAGGCAACTAAATTATCTCCTAATTAACTTGCCGAGGATGGGAAGCTGGACCATCCTGAAACAAAGATGAATTGAGGAACCCCAATACCTCTTTATGTTCCTGGACACCGGTTCACCTCTCCAGGAAACCTTTTTCTTTTCTTTTTTTCTTCCCCCTAAGCCAGGCACGAAACCTGGAAAGAAACAGATTCTTTCCAATTGGGTTTTTTTTTTTCACCCCTTTCCCAGCTGTAGGTGTTTAAAGGCAGCTTAGTTCCTTCCCTTGATCTTCTCATCCTCCGCTAGAATAATGTTTCCGGAGGAACGGAGGGGAGAGTTTCTCCACAAGTTTTTTGAATATTACTTTTAGTGACAATCTACTTGCTTTTTTTTTTTTTACCAAACTCTCTTCTTCGTGGAAACATTGTTTACGTTTTAATATAAAAGAGGCACCGATCATTCTTCACGCAACTTTCAAAAAAAAATTTTATGCTTCTGCTTTTAGAAAATTTTGTCCCCCGGTGCAACAAAAAATCCTGCGGATTTATCTAACACTCAGCCCAACGCGATATCAAAATAATTCACTCACAGCACGAACTATCCCTGAGAATAAAGCTGTAAAGATATTAAGAACTTTCTGCAAGACCCGATTAGCCCGGCTTGAGAGGAGGGTGAAGAGGGAGCGACAGTGAGAAGGAAACTTTTGCTGAGCAGCGAGGATGCCTGGACCAGGGGATCTGGCCTGGCAAAAGCCCAAGAGGACTCTTGCGCTTTGGAGTCTGCTCTGCAGAAAACTTAAACCCTCAGATTCCACAGTCGCAGGCAGAAATTGAGGTGCCAGCAGAATTGTGGACCAACCGCTAAACCGGAAGAATGGCCTTTTCAAAAAAAAAAAAAAAAAAAAAAGACAAGAAGGGTCAGCTAGGAATTCCTCTCTAAATAAGGGACACCACGTCAAACAAATGATTAGAAAAAACGAGCATCTGCCTGCTCAGCTCTGCCTGCACAGGGATCAGGAGAGAAATGCGGAACAGATTTTAACTATTGGGGTTCCTTTGGGCATTTTTCATCTTTTAAAAAGTCGTGGTATGGATGGAAAAAGTCCCTCATCCTCTCCTTCGCGGTTTTATTTCTTCCTTTGTTTGGAGGAGGGTGAAAAAGAAGCTCCTTTGGCTTTCTCGGACAGAAAACTACCTGGTGGGGCGGGAGACAGAAGGGATACACTCACACCCAAGGGCGATCTATATCTGAGCTGATAGGAAAAGCGCCTATTCTTTCGGCAACTGGAGCAGTTTGGCTGAGAATAAAGTAAAGGTAAATCGTGCCCTTTGCCTTTTCTTTTCTTTTTTTTTTTTATTTTTTATCTTCATTTGTTCTAAGGAGTGCGTTTAGAACGAAAACAAGCCAAACCGGAAAAATTCTGACACTCTTATTTCTTAAGCGGAGATTGAGAAGAGTCTCGCTCATCCTCGTGAATTCGAGGTCTGTGAGTGCCCACTCTTGTCACCAACGAAAAGGTCAGGAGGAGGTCGAAGCAGAGTAAACCCGGAATCACCAAAAGCCTAGCCAGAGAGGTTAGCAGCAGCCGGACCCCGCTGGGTCTGGAAAACCACCCAGCTCTGGAGGCGGAGGCGATGTTCAGTGTCTTACGGTAGTCTGACTAAAGACTAAGGGGCTAAAACCTTGCCCTGGCCTTAGAAAGTGGCACAGAGGCGCGCTGGGTCCCCAGGAGCAGCCGGTTCAGGGGTGTTAGGCAGCTTCACTGGCGGCGCCAGGGAAGCGCGGGGAGGTATCCACGCCGCAGTCGCTGAAGCTGCCCCAAGTTGGTCAGGGCAGCTAAGATCTTTAGGGTCCCACTTTGGGAGCGGGCCGGGAGTGAGCACCCTGCTATCTCCTCCACTGCTTTACAACCAAAGGGGTTAGGAAGCCTTTCCGCGCCCTAGGGGTTTGGTGGTGTCCCTTCCAGTGAGGTCCGGGCCCTCCCAGCCGAGACTGCGCCGCACGATCTGACCCTGGCAGCTAAATAAAGATCTCAGCCGCGCGGCGCGCGGGATCCGACCCTCCTTATTATAACAAATGTCCCGTTTGCTGAGCGCGACTTCATATTCGCGGAGAATTCATCTGAAATATTGATTTCCTCTCACTTGGCCGGCCCAAATCGATCGCGATGCGCCCTGGACCCATAAATCGCTTTTTCCTCGCGCCCGACCTGGCTCCATCCATCACCGCGGGCCGAGTCGCGCCTCCGCCCGCTGTCCGCACTGGCCGTGCGACTGGGTGGCGGGCGTCCACCACGCTTGCCAGCCTGGACCCTGGGGGCTCCTTCCCCAAGTACACCCTGACCCCAGCCGCGAGCGGGTGGATCAGGCAGGCACAGCTGCAGGGAGCTTGGGAGCTTTTGAAGGCCCTGGGCTGGGACGCAGGTGGGGGAGGAAAATTAGGATCTTTTGGCGGCCGGCATTAGTCTGCGCCAGTGGAAGCCTTGAGCTTGGGTCCTTGCCTGACTCAAGGCAGGTAGGAAAGCATCCAGAAGCACCATAGTGCGCCACCGTTCCCAGACACCCCAAAGCCCAGACTCCTTTTTTCCGTGGGACGAAACATGCAGAGGTGGGGGGAGGGCTCACGGAGCCCTAAGGAGTCTTGAGAAGAACTGCGTGCACCCAGCGATCAAAGAATAGGGGTCGCGGCAAGTCTAGAATCTGCTCGGCCTAAGGCCTGAGAGCGTACAGGATGTCCGTCCTGTCCAATGGCTGTGCAAGATGGTTGGGGGGGGGGGCGCAAAGGACAACCCTTGTGACCCCACAGTTAACCCCTCATTGCTTCCTGTGGTTCTCAGAAACCAAGGCCGGCAAAGGACAGCTTGGGCAAAGGGAGACCCAAGAACTGGAGAGCAGCAAGGTGGCCCCCAGTGGAGAGCCAGGCCCGAGGCGCCCCCAGCTGTGTCCCCACACAGGTGGGTCCCGCCAGCCTGGAGCGTGAGCTCTCTCGCCCTACCCGGCCAAGCGCACACACCAACGCGCGGCTGCGCGAAGGCTGGGGGTCCTGGCCCCTTTGCGGTCCTTACCGGATCTGATCGAGTTGTGAGGCATCGCCAGGGAGTCGCTTGCAGCAGCCTGCGGAACACTCGCGGCTTTCTTACGCAGGTCCCGGCGGCGCCAGCAGCCACGCTGCTACCCTGCATAAACCCAGGGCAAAGGACATGAGACTTGAGGCCCCAACTCCACACCCCCTCCCCAACCTAGGTCTTTTGACTCCCATTGAGTGGCAAGAGTAGGGAATATTTTTTTGGCTGAAGTGAGGCCAACCTCACTCTGGCCTAGCGAAGGTGCTTATTGGGAGGATTCATAGTTAGGAATGCATGGAGGAAGCCCCAAACTCCCGCCAGGTACCCTATCCCTCTATTGCCCCTGCCTCATCCCACTTAACTTGAGAAGGAAAAGGCTTCTCTTCTTCTTGGGACCCTCTCCTTTCTCACAGGCCAGCTGTTTCCCAGCCTGCTCCCTCCTAGCCCCTAGGCAACATACCTGGCCGGCTGGCCTCAGGCCCTCTCTGCCTGGGTCTGCCCCTGAGATCACCCAGGGCCCAGGCGTCTCTTCTTCCTTCTGAAGTTTGCTCCCATCCACCTGGCATCGCCAACCAGTTTTATCCCGCCGAGGCCCTGGGAGATGTGTCTGGTGAGGCTCTCAGGCCGCGGATTGGCTGGCTGGGTGCAGGGGGGTGAGGGAAGGGGAGGATTTTGCAAGGGGGACATGGCTGAGTGGACTCAGGAGTTAGAAACATTCGCTGGAGCTTCTGTTTCCAGCGGAGGGAAGAGAGGGCGGCTGAGTCCTAACTCAGCAGGCCGGGAAACACTGGGGGAGTGGAAGGTGAAACCCTCAGGGCCTGAGGATGTGACTCTTTGGAGACTCTTGGGGTCACTGACCACCAGAGTGAGCTCAAGGTCGCTCTGTGACACCCTGCAACCCTCCTCTGCCGCTGCTCATGGGGAAAGGGCCTTTTCTTTTCTGTATGAGAACTTCGGTGTGAGGGCACCGGTCTTTGAGTAGAAGCCCACTCATGCAAGAAGGCCTTACTTGCTGATGTGACCCTCTCTAGAGTAGATGCCTGATCAACATCAAGCCACTTTCTCTGGGTCGTAGAGACTTATTCACTACTAGGCTAAAGGAAATGGTTACTACTGAGGCCACTTCTCTCTCTTCTCCACCGTGCAAGGCCATCAGCTCTCTCCTTCATTCTTTGGAATTGGGATCTTGAGAGAAGGAAACTGTTTGGCTTAGATTTCACCTGGTCCTGAGCTGACCTGGGGGCAATTGACACAGAAGCCAGTGGCTTCTGAGATGTAAAAGACAACCTTGGGGAAGGAGTAAGAGGCTCTTAGTGGTAGCAATGGCTGCCACTTCCCTCTTCATAGTTAATTCTCTTTGATACTGTGTCACCGTCCAAGGGGACATTGTGAGCACGTGGGAGCAAAGGTTCTGGAGAACCTACAGGCCAGTGAGTCATGCCCCCCTCTACCCACCAGTAATCTCAGACTAGATCTCTGAATTTAGGATTACAGCTGAGAGGACAGCCCTGTGGGCCAGAAGGGCCTGTTCTGCCTGGAGGGGTAGAAGAAAGGGCTGGAGTGAGGAGGAAGCCAGGACAGGGGGAGAGGACCCAGGGGTGTTTGGGGAGATGTATGTGTGCACCTGGGTATGAGAACTCACAACTTTCTAAATAAAAAAAAAAAAAAAGGAGTTATTTCACAACCCATCTGGCCTTTCTCGCATCTCAATTTAGGAGAAATACAGTCATTGTGTGCAAAGAAAAGAGAATGTGTGTCTGTAAATGAATCGTTAAAGGGCTCTAAATGGAAGCATCTAGTGCATTATTGTTTTAAATGCTTCTGTATTGTTACTTAAGACTGCTCTATAGTCGTGGAAGGTCCAGAGAATCTGACCCTACCACAACCTCCTCCTGGGGAGAGGAGATTCAACTGTGTCAGGATGGGCGTGGTTCTTGGTACAGGACCCAAGGACCCCAAGGGCTATTCCTACAGTTCTGCTCCTGCCCTCCCTTCCATTGGGGGAAGCTGTGGGATGAGTAGACCACAGCAGAGGTCAGAGCCTGCTCCCTCTCCACGGGAGGAGGCAGTACTCCAAGCTGGCTGAGAAGCCTTGCCCACACAGTTTTGTAAACCTCAGAAGTCCCACCGAAGCCCAAGGTCTAATAACCATTAAAGCTGATGAATCTCTTCTCCACACTCTTTTTACCGACCAACAAAACTGGTCTCCTTTTCTCCCGTAGTTAGGCCCACAGCAAGTTATTGCAATATTCTACTGTGAGAATCTAATGTGCACCTGCACTTAGCTACTTACCAAGGGAAAACAGGCCGCAATGCCTCAAGGGCGTGCCTGCTTCAGGCTGCAGGTGCCATAGATCGCCGGGGGGACACTAAGCAGGGTTGATCTTCTAGAACCAACCAGGAGTCAGAACACCATGCCTCGTTTTCTAAATACTGATTTCCTGCAACCTATACAGAAGAAGACGTGTCATTTAGCAGTACCCAGCGACCTGAACGAAGCTGCTCTGGTCTCGGTCTTTTCTTTGGAAAATGAAAAGGTTGAAAGATTTGTATTTACTAAAACTTTTTCTTCAAGCTTTTAAGTCTCAACCCTCTCGTTTTGACTTTAGTAAAAAAAAAAGTGTCAAAATATATTTATAACTCGACTTTTAGTTCAGTAGGAAATTAGAGAGTTCCCTTTAAAATGCCCCCACCACCACCACCACCTATTCTTCAGCTTGGCGCCCATAAGCTCTTTCCCCAGGGCTGACAACTAGCAACCTGTAGCTTAAACCCGGTTATAAGTTTTTGGTTTTGTTTTTGGTGTGTTGCTCTTTTGGGACAAGGTTTCTCTGTGTAGCCCTGGCTGTCCTGGAACTCTCTCTGTAAAGCAGGCTGGCCTCGAACTTAGAGATCCACCTGCCTCTGTCTTTCTGAGAGCTGGCATTAAGGGTGCTGCCACCACCTGGCAACCTCCCCTCATCCCCCTCACCCCGCTTCAGCTACAAGTTTTATACTCTGCGTTTTCCTAAGAAAATTTAATTTGTTGCCAATATTAAAATGCAACCATGAATAACGATGGTTGGCTTCTAGAGAAATCTGGCCATACATTTCAAGGTTTGGGAAAGAAATAGTCCCTCAGGCTCAACTTTCCATTCACTCCTGGGGAAAAGTGGCAATTCTATGCAGCACATGGCAACTTTTTGAGTTGATATAATCAATATTCTGGGGCTAGAATGCAACATTGGTCTGGTGAGCTTTCAGAAGATGGTCTTTGGGCACCATGGTGCTGGTAGGAGCAGAATAAACTTCTGGATGCTTCTGGTTCTGAGGTTTTCCGCACTAAACTGGGGCTGCCCTGGAGCCTGCTGGCTGAGGTGACCCACCCCTCGTACTTTCTCCAGCAAGCTGTTAGTGGTACCCCAAGTACCTTCAACATGCAGGCACAGAAGCATCCCTGTGCAATCTTCCTGGAGGACAGGTAAGGCAGAAGGCTCCCACCCCTCTCTAACAGCCTGTCTCCCCCTACTTAATGTTCATTCCTGAACCAAAATGCATCCTTTAGGGATGAGAGAGATCTGGACTCTGCGTTAGAAGGTGAGTGTGCCAGACCTGGTTGCATGGAATAGGATCATTCCTTCTCTCTGAGCCTTGATTTCTTTTTCCGTGGGATATGAGATGCAGTGAGGTAGAGAGAAAGGGTAGGCCTACCTCGGGGATGAATAGACTTACTACATACAAATGCCAAAGCCCTTTGAAAACCAGCTAGGTACAAAAGTTAATTATTATTAGACAACAAAGGCAGAGGCAATACGCCCAAGAAAGGCTGAGTTAAAACTCCTCTAGCATTTCTCAGTAGATGTCGGTTCCTTTAATCCTTTCCCCCAAAGCGGGATGAGTTTTTCAAAAGCCTCCTGAGCGAGAACCTCAAGATAAAGGGGCCAATGAGCATGCGCTTGCGCATGCAGCGCAATGGCGAGGTGGGGGCTCCTGTGAGAAGAACGGTGGACGGTGGACGTCCTTTGACCTAAAAGGAAGGCAGCAGAGGTCTTGGCAGACAGGTCTGCAAACTTCGTAGGTGTAGTTCACAAAGAGTAGACGTGCCCTGAGCACCTGGACTCGCTCCCACTGCTCGCTCCCCCAGGAACAAACCCAATCCTGCCGCAGCCTCACGGGATTTCTGCTCTGCCCTCACACTTTGAGGAGATGGCCAGCAGCCTGCCCCGCGGCCTCCTGGTGGCTGTGCTGGAGAATCAATCATTAATTATTCTGGTCCACTTCCCTGAGGCTTTCAAAACAGAAATAGAAATGCAGGTCCTGGCAGGTGAGAGGAAAAGGAGCCACGGGCTGGAAAGGCAGTTTGGAAAAAGCCACCAGTGGCATTTGTCCAGTTGGGGAAGGTTGGAGAATTGACCTGGCACGCATCCCTTGGGTTTTTGCCCACTCTGCAGCCCCTTGGCAACATCTACTTTGGCTGCCGTAGGGGGAGCCTGGTGCTCCTATGGCTGAATAAGAAAAATACTCACTGGGGTAGCAAGAAAAGGATGCCTGAAGGAGTAGTGCAGGGGCCAGAGGGGAAAATGCGTGTTGCCCTCCACTAACAATCGGTTTTAAAGTCACTAGTAACCAGCTGGATCCTTTTTGGAATCTGCTTTGCAAGTGAGAAACCCCAGCCTACAGAAGCTGTCCTGACCACCGGCACCCTGCTGGCAGGCTCAAATGAGCAGGAATGACCCGGGCTTGTGTTTGGTGCTGGCAATTCTGTTCATTCCAGCCTACTTCCTCCCTCTTCCCAGCACCTACCATTCTCCCTAGGAAGAAGGTTTCTGGAAGCCAGGGTGTGGCTAGCGTGAGGTCAGACCCCATGGTGGGAACATACCCTTGCCGTGAGACTGGAGAGCAAGCAGCTCAGCAAATAGGAATGCCCTCCCCTAGCCAGGACCCTGGGATCCAGCCTAGAACAGCAAAGAGTCAGGTCGCAGGAATCCTTCCACCCACTCCAGGGCACCAAGTGGGCTACCTTCCTGACAGCTCTGTTCTTGGGAACAAGCCAAGGAAAAAACCCACGGTGCGGGGCTGGCTCTGTTCTCCATGGGTCTGGAATGCCAGAGGTTCCTGCTCTTAGAAGAAACAACAGAGTAGAGCCCAAGGAAGTGCCCAGGGTACAGACAAAGGGACCATCAACCTTAATGGTTGGGGATTGAGTCTAAGTGTGGGGAATGGCTTGAATTATAAAGAAGATTCAGGAGATCTAACCTGACTTTCGTCCCCAATGTCTCAAACTGCCATCTGAACAACTTCTGGCTCATTCCAAGCAGAAAAAGTTAAGGGGTCGTATCTATTCTCCTGCTGACCCATGTTCATTTCAACAGCCCCTAACCTCGCTGTGTCTGCAGGAGCAGAGTTAGGGCTTGAGGCTTTTCTCTCCTCTTTTCTGATGGCTTTCCTCGCTGCCTATGGCTCTCATACTAGAGTGGTGGATCGAGAACGCTGTGTAAGGAACCCTTGGGATAAAAACAGCTGCCATCGCCGATACTTGCTAAGTATTAGTAAATGCTAGTAAGGTTGGATACTCTATAGACAGCGCCATTTATTTACTATGTTACCCAGTATAGGCAGGGTCTCAAGGCACACGGGACATAGACCTTGCTCTGGGTCACTCAGGGGCTGAGTGGTAGAGTCTTGGTGAGATCTCAGACATAGCAACTAAGACCCCATGCAGCATGGTTTCCTCTGTGTTAGGGCATGGGTAGTAGCTGTGCCTTTAGGGAAGCTCTTGGACTAAACTTGGAAGTAAAGCAGAGATTGTGTGTTCGTTTCGGGCACTCAGTGGCACTGGGGGGAGGTTTGCCCATGTATTGTGGCGCACTCTGTGCCCTCAGTGAGGCTGGTACTTCAAAGAACGAAAAGAATTGAGTGTTGTGGTGTGTCTACTCCCTGCCTGCAAACATGCAGCATTCCCAAAGCAGAGGCATTGCAGACTTTTGTTTAAGCATGGGTCACCCACCCCTGCCTTTTCCCAAACTTAGTTTAAAAACCCTCTCTGATTTTAGGCATCTCACTACAAAGGAGAATTTCCTTTTCTCGGCCCAAATGCCCCTCTGAGCTGCCCGGGTTACTTCCATTTACTTTGCTCACATTCCCATCATGGGTTAGTCAGTCTGCTCTCTCTCTCTTTCTCTCTCTCTCTCCCTCAAAAAAAACCCACTTCCTTTAGGCTCAGCCCAGAAAAGGATATATATAGTGAAATTTACCAGTGAAAATAGGTAAATTTTTTTTAGGCTCAGCCCAGAAAAGGGCACATGATTTATATGTGCATGTATATATATATTTATGTGTGTGAGTGGTATGTTGGGTTGTGATATAGGGCATTTGTATGTGTGTGCATATAGTCGAGTATGTGGGGTAGTGTGTGTTTGGTATGGTAATATGTGTAGTATAGGGTATACCTCTTAGCATGTGGTATAGTGGGTATATATAGTATTGTGTGGTGGTGGAATGTGTGTGATATGGGAGTATTGTGTGTGATATGGTGAGGGTATATGGGGGCAGAATATGAATTGTACACAGTGTACACAGTGGAGTGTGTATGGTGGGTGTATGGTATAGGCAGTGTGTGAGTGGTAGGGTGTGTACAGGGTTGTGTGGTATGATGGGTGTGTGTGTTTGGTGTGGATAATGTATGTGGACAGGTATGGTGTACATCATGGGGGTGTGTGGTGTAGTGGGGTGTATGAAGTGAATAATGTGTGTGCATATGTGCAGTGTAAAGATGGGCTGTGTGTGGTGTGGTGGAGGGCAAGGGTAGTGTGTGTGTGTGTGGTGGAGGATGCGTAGGGCATGTGTGGTGTGGTGAGGTGTATATGTGATATGAAGGATGTAGATAGTATGGTGGAACGTCTGTGGTATGTGGCCGCATCTGGGGGATGTTTGGAAAGTATACAGGATTAGGTCATGGGTCCCTGCAGGCATGTTAAGGAGTTTAGATATGAACCAAGAGCAGAGGGATTTTAGTGCAGGAAAAGGAGAGAATATATTTGGGTTTTAGAAAGTTCTTCCTGGGCCGAGAAGTTGGTCCAGGCTGCCAGCACTACCCTATGCTGGGCTTCTACCATTGCTCTGCCCTTCATGACTACGGCCAGATGCTACAGGAAAGATTATTACTACCGTCCAGTTTGTCAGCAGGTACTCAAGACAAGCAGTCTGGCAGCGTGTAGAAATTTTCTTGACCCCTCCAAACAAAAGAAGAATACATTGTCCCCTGTGTGTTGAAAATGAGGTGTGCAGGGATTGAGCATGGGAAGGGTGAGCTGTGGACCTTGGAAACATCACAAAGAGGGTTTCTGGTAGCTTCAGAAGCTGTGCTAGACAGATTCGAGTCTGTGGCATGAGACACCTTGACAAAGGTAAGAAGTACTTGTGAAACCTTTACACTTAGCCCGGTGGTAGAGGAGCATGCCTTTAATCCCGGCACTTGGAAGTCAGGCAGGCAGATCTCTGTGAGTTCAAGGCCAGCCTGGTCTACAAGAGCTAGTTCCAGGACAGGCTCTAAAATTACAGCGAAACCCTGTCTCAGGAAAAAAAAAGATTTGTGAAAAGGGAATTTCTTCTGTTAGTTCACAAGACTCACGATCAAGCACAGATAGAAGAGAAAAGGCCACAGCCAATAGTTCAGAAAGTTACCAGGATAATGCCAGGTCTAAACAGCAAACTTTTTTTTTTTTACCTTGCATGTATTTTTCTTTTTTTTAATTTTTTTTATTGAGAATAAGAAAAAAAAGTTTCCGCCTCCTCCCAGCCTCCCATTTCCCCCCCCTCCCCCTAAACAGCAAACTTTTAAGTGGGATCAAAATATCAAAATTTGGCAAACTATTTTTTTTAGGACGTGTTCCTGCAATGTATCCTTTCTGGGTATTGAAGCTCAGAGGACAGCTTGCTTTCAAGGGATGGTCTTCTCCCATCCACCAGTGTGGGTCCTGGGGATCAAACTCAGGTCATCAGACTTACAATAAGCACCATCACCTGCTGAGCCCCTTGCTTGCCCCAGAAATCTTTCCAGGTCTTCAGTGGCAGCCTGTAGATTAACTTGCATCTTTGTACCTGCCAAGTACCATTTTAAGCCATCATTTCAATAACCTAGCGTGATGCTAATAAAAGTAATTCAGTCCAAAACAACTTCTTACTGGATGTACTCTGGTGGATAGAGCAGAGAAGTCCAGGTTACACATGGGTGGGGAACACAGTCCCATAATTCCTGGGGAGTGAGAGAGTACCGGGACCAGGAGAAGCACTGGGGGAGACGGAGTAAGGGAAATAGTCTCTAGTCAGGTTTTGACCTTGGCTGTCACCCTCTGGTGACTAGGCAGATGGTTAGTGCTAGCCCTAGGTTGCCTTCCTGGGTCCTCATCTGGGATCAAAGCTTTGGAAGAATTGTCTACCACAAAACTTCCAGTAGCCAGAGGAGGGTTCTATAGGAACCCAATCAGAGCTGACAAGCCTGGAGCAAGATGCTAGTCAAGAATTCAAATGGCCACAGAAAGAAAAGAAGGGCAATGAGGAGCCACATGCCTGACGTTTCTTAGGGTTCTAGAGTTCGGGTTCCACACCAGCCTTGAGCAACAGAGAAAGCAGGGACAGGAAAGAGTGGACATTTGTACAGTGGACTTCTGCCTTTGGTATGTGCTACTGTTAGTTACTTTTTGCTTTGCTGTGACAAAATGAACTTAAGGAGAAAGTTAGGGTTTATTCTGAGCCACAGTGCAGGGGAGTCAGTAGCAGAGTCTGAAGGAACTGGTCATATCGCATCTGCCGTCAAGAAGTACGAGTGATGAACACATGCTTGTCAGTGCTCAGCTCACATTCTCCTTTATGTGGTCCATGATCCCTTGCCAGGGAATGTTCCCATTCATAATTAAGACTGTCCCTTAAGCGCAGAACTCGGGAGATGGAAGCAAGCAGATCTCTATGAGTTTGAGGCCAGCCTGGTCCAAACAGAGAGCTGTAGGCCAGGCACGGCTATATATTGATTCCCTGTCTCAAAAAATAATGTGTCTTTCCATATCAATTAGTGTAACTGAATTAATCCACCACAGGCAGGCCAGAGACCCATCTCCTAGGTGTTTGTAAATTCTAATCAAGTTGTCTATTAACACAATCATCATAGAGGGTTGTGTTGTTTCATGGTTTGAGGGTGCAGTCCATCATGACGGAGAAAACATGGGCAGTGGGAGGGTGAGGTGGTTGGCTGTATTGTTCCTGCACTCAGGAGGCAGGGAGTTGAATGCTGGGACTTCACTCTTTCATTTTTATTTAGTCTAGGACCCCAGCTCCTGGGGCAGTGCTGTTGACATTTGAGACCAGTCTTTCTGTCTCGGTTAAACCTCCCTGAGAAGGCCCCACAGACACACCCAGAGGTGTGTCTCCTCGGTCATTCCTGTCAGGTTGACCATCAAGGTTAACCATTACGGGCAGTTCAAAAGCATTCCTGTGAGTCAGGGAACTAGGTTTTGAGGCTGGATACCAAGACTCTAGGACCTTGGAAAAGTCACGTAGCTTACCTGGGCCTCAGTTTCTCATCTCTGCAAAGAAGAAGTAAGAAGAATCTTTCCTAAGACCACATCTTGATTAAACCCCTTAATACCTTGACACCATGTTTCCTTACTACCAATAAAATTAGGAGATCTTTGGTCCATTGGGCTGGCTCCTGTGGACAAGTGGGCGTAAAAGCACTTTGAACTCCAAGCTTGTGGCAATGCTTTTGGCTGACAAAACTTCATGGAGAATAAGTGTTATCATACATCCATGATCACAACTAATAATTTAAAATAGTTAATTAGTTAATTCATAAATGATTTGTGTGTGTGCACATGTGTGCATTGTGTGTGTGTGTGTGTGTGTGTGTGTGTGTAAGTCAGAATGCAAACATCAGTAAATGGTTCTGGCCTTCTACCTGAGACCCAAAGCCTCCTCTTGTCATTTCTACCACTGTATTGTAGATGCCAGGCTACCTGCCCTGCCTGCTCCTGGCCACTTGTCCTGTCTCTGTCCTTGTCTTGAGTGCTGGAGGTTCTGAGGATGAACTCTGGTCATCAGGCTCATGCAATGATCACTTTAACCCAATGAACCATCTTCCACATTTAATACGTTTGTCAACATGTGTGTGTGTGTATTACATACTACTCTATGTATTATATAAAAATTTCATGCTATCTGTAATGCATATGATGTGTGTGTGTGTGTTTCGAGAATACTAGAACAGTCCTGAGATTCTAATGTATTCTATTCCAATTCAGTAGCTCCCTAGCTAACTTAGGAAAACTGAAACATCCCTACAATGGCTTCTAAAGCCTTACGATGTCAACGTCTGCCATTGCCCACTCCTCCACCTCCTCCCTCCATTTCCTTCTAAATGCCGTCTCTTTATTCTGCTCCAGCGCCCTAGACTCTGTTTTCTCCAGCCTTTTAGGAGCACTCTTTCTCTGTGTGTTGTTGTCCACTCCCTGCTTAGTCCAATGTTCCTTCTTTCGCCTCTGTAACTTCTTCTATAGCTGCCACTCTTGCCAACACCTCTGCTCCCCTAACTTATCCCTGGTCACTGTTTAATCTCTTTCCACCATCCACATATAGTCAACATGCTTACGTATCTACTTCTTTTATTTTACTGTCTGTTCCCACAAGAGCAGGAGGCTTTTGTCAGCTTTGTTTGTTTTTGAATACTCAGCCTGGGACAGTGTCTGGTGCACAGGTGATCCTCAATAAACACAGGCTTGCGTGTGTGTTTCATGGAACAAATGTGAGCCGCCGGGGTAACACAATGACCTCATTGTGATGTTGTGATGCTAGGAACTAGGTACACAAGCAGTTAGCAGGACAAACACAGGGCTGGAGTCTCGGCTGAGTAATCCCTCACTGGATTTGGGCAGGGAATAGTAGAAACAAAAATTGAGAAGCTTTTCCCCTCACTTTTTACCTGGGGAGGTCACCTACTCTGCTGGTATTCTTCCTCCCTGGAGGTGAGGATCCTCTGAGAAGAATGCAGGTAGGGTAGGACTTGGGGCCATGAGCAGAGTCAGGGAATAGCTTTCTCTCTATTCTGGTGACAGTAGGGACAACCAGGCTTCCCTCCTCCTCTTTGCACTTAGTTCTGCCACCGAGGGCTTCCAACCCCTGGGCAAAGGTTATAGCATCTGCTGCCCAGGGGACATGTGACCACTGGAGCGCTGCTGGGTTGGAACAACCTGCACAATCAGGTCATTGTGCTAAACACACAGGTCCCCTTGCCAAGCCACACCCCATTCCAGCACTCTCAGACTATTTGGAGCCCTATTTACAGGGTCCTGGAGAGTGGGTGCTGTCCAAATTTTTCTGGGGGGTAATCATCTCTCTCTTCTCTTCTCTCATTTATTTTTGCAATCCTGGAAGAAGTAGATAGAAGGAAGACATAAGTCCATCCTGGCTTGAGGCCCTCTTAAAAGTAGACAATGACAGGACCAGTCTGATGTGCATTTTGGTGTCACTTTGCCGTCGACCATTTTCCTTCAGCATTTGTTTCGAATGGCCAAGATCGCACAGGAGTTTCAGAAGTCCCCAAGTTTTCCTCCTATGTCACCAGGTCCAGACATTCCCATCACCACCATCCATTCCGAAAAGGAAACTACCTTCATGGAACTTGTCCTCCGCAAGCCAGAGAAACAGGATTTGGAGCTGCTGAGCTCTGGGTCACCTTGGACAAGCTTAGAGAGACCATGGTGAGGTTTCTGGAAGAGCCGATGGAATCAGGAGGGAGAGTGGTCTTTGGTAAGGCCACCTACATTCTCTTAGCTTTAGGGTCAGGGTCTGTAAAATGGAGATGGTACCTTAGATGATCTTAAATGGGGTGAGATTTATACAATTTTGCCTTTCACAGAAAAAGGGCACTGGCTTCTGTCCCCCTAGACTCGAGTTCTGTGGGGGCTATGTGTCCTGTCTCATTCCACGGGGCCATTCAGTGGCTGTAAGTCATTGTTCTCACTGTGGATGACCTCCAGAGAGATGGCATGGTGAGGTATGAAGCATGGCATGAAGCTTGGTCACAGCAACCTTGATTCTACCGGGCAGATTAATCAGGGCTATCCTCCACTTGGAACCTGGTATGTACAGTGAGTGTTGAAAGAGGATATAGCTAATCTGAGGGTTTTAAAGGCCAGCTACAGCCAGTTTGAATCCTGTACGCTGGTATGAATTCAGATACCTCAGTTTGGCTTGATTCTAAACCCTCAGCATGCTTGTCAGCAGAAAGCAAGAGAGGACAGTAATGGAGCGTCCTGATGGCAAGACAGTTGATTAAGTCCCGGACACAGTCATCTGAGCCCCTTTCTCATTACCCTGGATGTTGGGGCCAAGCAGGTGATTTTAGTCTGCCATGGTTTTGCTCTTCAGAGTCCTTGTCAAGGGACTACATAGCTGATACAATGGCTCCCCACCTTCTCTGCAAGGGCTATGTGTTTGTTTGGTGCTGTCCAAGGTGCTGTGCCCCTACCATCTTTACTCCTCCTGATGCCTTTGTCCCTATGAAAGGGTTCTGTGACCTTGAACTTAGAAACTGGACAGTTTTGGGGACTTCTCCGCACCACTCAGAATGGTACCTTAACCACTGATGTGGCCCTCCTGCTCAGCTCGCTTGTGGATAATTTACGACAGGTTTAGAGGGAACGAAGCACGTGGCTTGTGTGTGAGCGCTCTGTGAACTTGATAATGGTGATGATGATGACGATGATGATGATGATGATGATGATGATGATGATGATGATGATGATAGCTTTAATCCCTGCCCCTTAGCCTGTGGGTCAAGCTACTGCCTATATGCCTAAAGGCAGGAATGGGGAAGTGGGTACCAAGTCTGGAAAGGGCCTGGACTTCTTTCCCCCTCCCAGTCCAGTAGCATCTGTAGCAGACTTGCTCTAGTTTTCTCTCCCCACTGCTGCATCTCCAGATACCTTCCTTTAATTAGAAGTATTTATCCTCCATGACACTGGCCTCCATTTGCCTGGTATTAGTCTCTTTATGCAGCCTCAGTATTAGAAAGAGCCACAGGGTTAACAATCTTCCTGCCACACCCTGGGACACCCAGCCAAGGAAGCATACTCAGGCTGCCTGGGCTTCCCCCCAGGATGCGGCACAGAGCATCTTGGTAGCTCAGCCTGATTCTGCTACCTGAAAAACAGACTTGGGCTCCTGCTGGGAAGCATGTTAACAGACCATACCAGGCCTTAATGACAAGGCTAGTCCTGAGTGTCTGAATGCAAGAAAGCAGGTGTATTTTGATCACCCATGTGTTGGCTACTGGACTGAGATCTGTTGGGGCTTTAGAGAAGAACAAGTCACAACTGGTCCCCCCCAAAAAACTCAATAAGAACAAATGTGTATTGAAGATTGCATGGGAACTTTGATATAGAGCAGATGTTGGGGTCACAACTGTGGGAAGGTTTCATTTAAGTGTCAACTGGGGACTGAAGTGCAGAGGAAATTAGGATGTGGATTGCCAGGGCTGGACCTAAATTCTTATTTAAAAAAAAATCTTCTGTGGCTGAAGATGAGCAAAGGGCCTTGGTATGTTAAACACTGTCTTGCTACTGACCTGAAATAGAGCCTCTTCTTTGTTTCTTAAGATTTGAGAGTCTGGGCATGGTCACACAATTATAATCCCAGCATTTGGGACATTTTTGAAGCTGAGGAAGGAGGATTTGCAAATCTCAGACCAGTCTGGGCTACATAGAGAGAGTGAGATTCCATTTCAATAAGCCCAAGCAACAGGAAAACACAACAAACAAACACAAAAATAAGATTAACTCCGCCCCAAATTCTCTCTCTTGTATTTTTTAGGTAAGAACAAAAAAAATCGTATTTGAGGTGGCAAGATGGCCCAGTGGATAAAGGTATCTGTTGCCAAACCTGATAACCTGTTTGATCCCTAGAGTGAAAGAGGAAAACTATTTCATGCAAGTGTGCCACACACACACACACACACACACACACACACCTCATATATGTGCACACACACATACATAAAGAAATAAAATGTAATAAAAATTAAGAGTATTTATTTATTTTTACTTCATGTGTATGGATGATTTACCAGCATGTGTGTCTGTACACCACAGACATGTGTCCAAGGACGCCAGAAGAGGGAGTCAGATCCTCTGGAACTGTGAGTTGCCAGGCTGGTGCCGAGAACTGAACCTGGGTCATCTGAAAGAACAGCCAGTGCTCTTAACCCTTGAGTCATCTCTCCAGCCCTTTAAAAACTGTTTTTGAAGTTTAAAAAATGAGGTAAATTCACCAGTGTCTTACAGATGGTGATAAACAGGCATGGGGACTTAACATAGGCCAACTGGTATCTTATCGTCCCAGAAAAGAGGAAGCTTGACCGAGGGAACGGTATTTCTTCCCAATGGTTGTTCCTATTGGATCGTGTTGTGGACCCACAAGACAGTGCATGCCTTCTGACTCAATCACCTCTACCTCCCAGTTGGTTCTGTGTCTTTCAATGTAGCTTTTGTTGAGCGTGCTTCCCAACCACTCCCGTCTCCTTCCTTATCACCAGTGTCCATACTCTCCTGCTCTGTCTTGGGGACAAGGTTAGAGAGATGCTGAGGGCTCTCTTCTCTGCTTCTGGATAGTGTTCCTCTCCTACCCCAGTCTGAGGCGGAAGACCCGCCCTACCAACTGCTGTTTCAGATCTCTGTTTTAGGAAGCCCTCTTTCTCTTGCGCTAGGGAACAGAGGATGGGGGGAGAGGGAGAGAGAAGGGGGTGGGCTTCTGGGTTTTATGTCTGCACAGAGGGTCTGATACAAGAAAAAAAAGAAAGAAATTAATAGATGAATGAATGGGTAGAGGGATCTGATACAGCACAGAGTTGAAGGAATTAATGAATGAGTAGATGGGTCTAAGATCAATGCAGACTTAACCTAGTCTCCCATGTTACAAAATGAGAAAGGGGTATGAGGCTGCTTATTCATTGACTTGGTTCCCATTAGTTCTTTGTTCTTCCAGAGTTTAGATGCTAAGATCACACACTCCCCAAATCCTATGTGACAGTCTCGAGGAAACAAACAATATCCTTCATTTCATTCTGTGTACAATGGGCCTCCTTTGCAGTCTGGATGGACAGCCCGGCAGACATGAATACAGGCAAGGCAGATGGTAGGCCAACTACCTGATATTCCAGATACACAGTGGCAGAAGAGAGCTGGGTGAGCTCTGGATTTTAGAATTGTTTCGGGTACATCTTGAGCATCTCATTCTTCTCTGACAGTTGGCAAAGCACAAGAGGATGAAAGACTTTCACTGGTTCTCTCTCAGGCACGCATTCTGGATGCTCTGCTGAACTCGGGAGAGGCAGCGAAAGTACTTGGAATAACCATGGTAACAGGTGCCCACAGAGCACTTTCAAGCTGCATGATTTCCTATCATCTTTGTGCTTATCATCATTGACCAGTTGATGAGGTTAGCAATGATCTGCTTATAGGGGAGCAAATCAAGGCTTCAACAAATTAACAACCGAGGGATGGATACAGCCACCTATGAAGTCCTGAGATCACAGGTGGGAGTCGTGTTAGAAAACCCAGAAGAACCTGCTTGACTCATGCTGCTGTTGGATATTAGACAGCATCAGCGCAAGCGGAGGCTATCATGAATTATCTTTGCGAATGATGATTAGAGTTCTCAAAGAAAGGTAGATGAGCTCTTTCGAGGCTGCTCATACAGACCTTTAGAAAACTTGAGACTTTCCTAGAACACTCACCTGTCATTGTTTACTTGTGCAGCTTGTGGGGTCCAACGGAGAGGTTATTATCTTAGATGAAATGAACAGTGGGAGGACACGGGTGGTTTTTCTGTTGCGGATCCTCTCGGGTCATACCAAACTTGGCTTATTAGTTCTGCAGTACCCCAAAAGGAAACTAAACTTTAAGTTTGGGGCCTTTCCACACTCCAGAAGAAAATGGATTCCCGCTAGTTCGTCCTGAGTTCTGAGCCTCACGCTGACATGAGCTCCACCTTAAACCAAACTTCATGCTGCCATGCAGGCTGATGGATGTACGCCAAGACTGTGATCAGATTCCTAGAGGGAACCCTTCCAAAGGCGGGCTGAGAGGCCCAGCTTACAGGATCAAAGGAAGAGAGAAAAAGGCATTTCTTACTCTCCGTGGCATTCTCTTCATTTCCCACCTTGTAATTCTTTAGTCAATTAGGGGCCAAAACCAATACCAGCCAGAATTCACACAACTTTTGTAATCTTCCTCCTAGCTCCTGTTTCCTGTCACTAGAAACAGAAGCCGTGCAGAGTGGGGAGAAAGGGCAACAGGAACACAGGGTCTCTGAGGACCAGTGCAGGGTCAGGAGGAGCTGCTCTTGGTCTATAAAGGCAGCTGCTACACTTTAGCCTTTTTTTCAGCGATCCTGAAACACTGTCTCAGGTGATTCTGTCCATTGTTTGGTCCCAGCCTGTAATTCAGGCAGGTGTTACCAGGTGGTGGAGTATCTAGATTCCAGTCTCAGGTGACTTTCCTATGACTCTCCATGGGAGCAGGTTACCGAGAAGATGGAGTTTAAACACTGCTTCTAAACATACCGGGTGTGTGGGGTGCTAATTATCGAGAAAGCGCTTGTCCACTGAGTTTCATAAATCTCTAACAGACATCACTCTGTAGTTACTTTCATTGTTGCTGCTGTGATAAAACACCATGAACAAGGCAGCTTATAGAAGAAAAGAATTCATTTGGGTTTCTAATCCAGAGGATAGTTCATAGTGGAGGGGAGGCATGGCGCAAGTCGCAAGGCATGGCGGCAGGGGTAGGAAGCCGAGAGCTCACATCTACAACCTCACCCAAGAAGCAGGGTGAACGGAACCGGAGCAAGGCTACAAACTCTCAAAGTGGCTCTCGGTGACTTACTTCCTCAGGCTGCACCTCCTGTGACCTCCCTCCACCAACTGGAGCCAAGAGCTCAAGTATCTGAGCCTCTAGGAACCATTTTTCATTAACACAGCCACCAACCCTCCCCTCAGGCTTTGCTGCCTTGTCTTTAAAGCAAAGTTTTGAGAAAAGTGAGTCTGATGGCCAACTCCAAATTTCTCAGATTCCACAAGCTAGCATCTGCCACAGGCCTGTTTCATTTCCCACAGCTTACCTGAGCTCTTTCCCAATAACCCTTGACAGCCAGTCTTCTCAGCTTAATCTCATTGTGTTTGCATCTCTCCATCATCTCAGTGTGTCTCTGTTCATACCCAACTTTTCCTTCACCTGCTACACTGACGTTGTGTGCTTTCTGAGCTCTCCCAAATGCCTCTGCTCCTCCTCTGGTTGCTGCTCCGGCAGTGATAGGCCGTTCTTTCACACGCGGACTCCATAATATCATAATAATGAGGATGGACGATGTGACACAGGCCTTCAGGGTCAGTTTCTAACTCGTAGGTTAATCTTGATTTCTGGGGAACTTGAAGACTGAGTGAAGATCATCCTCCTCTTCCTCCTAGTGGATACTCCAGAATGTTTCCTGTTTGGAAATCTTAGAGAGAAGCCCAAAAAGGCAAGAAGCCATGTTCCGTGCATGGTCTGCTTGTATCTATGGTGATTATTTCTGTATGACAACTTGATTGTGCCATGTGCCGCATCTATGGAACGGTTTCTGGATGACACATATTTGAATTAATAAGCAGAATCAGGCCCTCCCTTGCAATGTGGGAATTCCCATCCAATACTTAGACTATCACGAAACCACTGGTTTTCCTGATGTTCCAGTTTACAAATGTCAGAAGGTGGAAATTTTAAGCTCTAGAACATGAACCAACTCATTGTGATAAATTTGTCTATCTTAGCTAGCTATCATCTATCTACCATTTCTCTATCATCTATCTATCTACCATCTATCTATTTATCTATCATCTATCTATCTTTCTATTTATCTATCTATCTAATCTACCTCAACATCTACTTACCAATCTCCTCAGCAGAAATCTATATTCATATGTCTTCTATTTCTTCAGAGAACTCTTGTATAGCATCTTTACAGCTCGCTATGAAGTAGTTGCTAGTACTCAAATGCATCTTCCTTTGCTTTGCTTTCATTTTTTTCTTATCCCTATTTTCCTGGGCTTGCACTCTTCCTCTGTATCCAATGGCACCATTTCAATCCTTGCCTAGGAATCTGTTCTCTAAAGACTAGGCTAAGACATCTGGCCTCAGATCACAAAGCATCCTTCTGGTTTTTGTTTTTATGTCACTGTGCTTTGGAAACATATATTAATTGTATTCAATAGTAAATTTCATTATGACATCTTTATATATGTCTATTCCTATATCAGGCATTTCATCACATTTGCCTATATACTCTTTCTTGTCCTCCTGTACTCTTGTTATTCCACTAATCTTCTCATCTAGCCCTGCCTCTGCTTTTACGGAATTTTAAATTTAGTGTGTGTGTGTGTGGGGAGAGAGAGAGAGAGAGAGAGAGAGAGAGAGAGAGAGAGAGAGAGACTCAATGAGCTTCATTAGAGTTGCTTAAAGGAACATGAACTAGGGGTTCTTTGTGGGAACATAGGCTACACCCCTGAAGAAAATGTCCCTTCATCCTGGATTTGATGCCAGCTGTGATATTTGCCTTCTCATTTCAGTCCCTTTCTTCCTTTTCTGTGTTTAATTAACTACTCTTCTAGCTTTCAAATCTACCTTTTCTGTGGATTTTTTCTCCTTTCTTATTTTAATAATTTTTAAAATTTATTCTCTGAAATTTTCATGTCTAGAATGCATCATTTGAAGTCTTCATCTATAGAAAGAATGCATTCATTGGAACTCCACATGTCTAGAACATATCTTGATCGTATTCACCTCCCACACTTTCAACTCCTCCCCATCCACCCCTAAAATCTCTTCTTAGTTGATTATACTTAATAATTCATGGAACCCAATTAGTGCTACCCATACGTGCATGGGTGCGGGGCCATCCACAGTGGTATGGGCATCGTACCAAGGATCAGATCCCCAGAGAAAAACTACTCTTCCTTCCAGCATCTGTGAATATACTTAAGTACTTCTGCAAAGAGCAAAAAAAGAAAAAGCAAAACAACAACAACAACAACAACAACAAAAAACCTCTTACAATGATTTAATTCTATCTTCTTACAGAGTTTAACTTATTGTCTCTGTTTGCTAGGGTTGCCATAACAATATATGAAAACTTAGGTGGCTGAAGGAGCCAGGAAAATATTCTCTCACAGTTCTGAATACCTGACGTGCAAGTGAAGGTTTTGGTGGGGCTTTGTTCCTTCCTCTGCTTTTGCCAGCCCCTAGTGGATCTAGAGGTTCCTTGGCTGTGACAGCCTAGCTAGGCTCTGTCTCCATCTTCACAGGGCTTCTCTCTCTCTGTGTTTTCACCTGACACTCTCCTCTCTCTTACAAAGTCACATGCCGTATTGGACAGAGGACCCTTCCTAATAACCTCCTTGTTGACTTGGTTTATGTGTCAAGATTTTTTTTTCTAAATAAAGGCACATTCTTGAGTACTAGAAATATTTTGGGCAAACACAATTCAACCTATGATTCCTACATAAACATGCTCACTATCGAATTTCATTTTTTTTTTTACTTGTAAGATATCTCGTTCACAGCCTTTGTCTGTCTGTCTGTTGTCTGTCTGTCTGTCTCTTTCCATACCCTCTCCTCTTTCTCTCTTTCTGTCTGGACATCTAGATCTAGAGTCTCGTTCATCCTAGGCAAAGGCTCTACCACTGAGCTACACAGCAGCCTTTCCCCAAGTCTTTCTTTTTCATATGATGGCAGTGTCTGTCAAGTTATTCTGAGACTTCTAAAAATATTCATGGCACTCAAAACATGGCCAGGTCCCCTAAAAAATGGAGTGAGAGATGTCCAGTAGAATCAAACTTATTGTCATTGTTATAATGACCATTTTTAGATTCAGCCTTCTGAGTCCTTGGGATGTTTGGGCTACATCTGATTCAACTGACTGAGATTTTTTACATATTAACTTTTAATTTTTATTTTGTGTGTTTTTTTAATACAAGAGGCACAAGATCTCCCAGAACTAGAGTTATAGATGGCTGTGAGTCAACTAAGGAGAGTGGGGCCTGTGAGCTGAACATGAGCTATACAAGAGTAGTACATGTTCTTAACTGCTGAGCCTTCTTCCCAGGCCCTGGCTGAGATTTTAGAACAAGCTTAACAAAGCACATGTAGGCAGAGGCCTGGTTAGTTTCTCATTTGTGTGTTTGTTTGTTTGTTTTGTTTGTTTGGTTGGTTTGGTTGTTGTGGTGGTGATTGTTGTTTTGTCAACGTGACCAAAGCTACAGTAATCTGGGAAGAGGGAACCTCAGCTGCTGTCACGCCTCCTTCAGATGACGACTGTGCAAAGACCCAGCCCGCTCTGACAGGTGCCTCCCCTGGGTCGGGGGTTCTGCACTGTGTAAGAAAGCAAGCTGAGCAAGCCATGAGACCAAGCCAGTGAGCAGCAGTCCTCCATAGTCTCTGTTTCAGATCCCGCCTCTAGGTTCTTGCCCTGTTAGAATTCCTGCCTTGAACTGTGACTGGGGCATGAAAGCCACATAAACTCATCCCTCCCTGTATTTTTATCACTGTTTGATGAACTCAAACTAGGACAGGCAGACATAAGGATACCAGGTTCATAAATTACATGTTTGTGGTCCCTTACTCCTTAATTCATATGTTAAGCTTTAACCAGAGCACTTGGGTGATATTGGAGATCAGGTCTTTGGGAGGTACTTAGGTGGTATGAGTGGTGCCCTTTATGAGAGGAGGAAGGAAAGCCTTCACCTCTGCTCAGTCTCCTATCCCCTTACCCCTCTCACCTTCTCAGCTATGGAATAACAAGTCAAGTGCTAATTATGCGGCCCTTGGAATGCAGCCTTGAACTTTAGGCTCTAACCTTCTAAGTGTGTGTGATAATTATCTGTTGTTTAAGTAATTTAGACCACAATAGAAATAGCTATTGAGCTAATACTTAGACCTCGTTCAGGTCAGCATGGACACCGTTTTTCTCATATGTGGTTTGTCTGGATTGGTGATTGTTATATTAGTTCTGCACTTACTTCAGAGCCTCTGTTAGAGGGGCTCACACATAGCCTTCCTGTAAGAGATGCTGAGTGATTCAGCTTCTTTTTTCAATTTTTTAATTGCTTTAATGAGCTTTGCATTTTTCTCTGCTCTCATCCCTTTCTCCCCTGCCCACTTATACAATCTCCCATGATCCCACTCTCCCAATTTACTCAGGAAATCTTGTCTACTTTCAATGAAGATTAGATCCATGTATGCCTCTCCTAGGGTCCTCACTGTTGTCTAGTTTCTCTGGGATTGTGAATTATAGTCTGTTATTTCTTTATTTTATGCCTAAAAGCCACTTATGAATGAGTGTATATTATTTTTATCTTTCTGGGTCTGGATTACCTCGCTCAATATGATGTTTTCTGTGTAGTACTCTATTGTGTAAATGTATCACATCTTCTTTATCCATTCTTCAGTCAAGGGGCATTTAGGTTGTTTCCAAGTTCTGGCTATGATAAACAACGCTACTATGAACATAGATAAGCACAGGTTCTTGTGGTATGATTGAGCATACTCTGGGTATATACCCAAAAGTGGTATTGCTGGATCTTGAGGTAGGTTGTTTCCTTATTTTCTGAGAAATCTCAGTACTGGTTTTCAAAGCTTGCACTCCCACCAGCAATGGAGGAGTGTTCCTGTTACCCCAAATATTCTCCAGCATAAGTTGTCATCAATGTTTATAATCTTGGCCATTCTTACAGGTGTAAGATGGAATCTCAGAGTTGTTTTAATTTATATTTCTCTGATAGCTAAGATTGTTGAGCATTTCCTTAAGTGTCTTTCAGCTGCTTTATGTTTATCTGTTGAGAATTCTCTGTTTAGGTCTGCATCCCATTATTTATTGGATTATTTGTTCTTTTGATGATCAGTTTCTTGAGTTCTTTGTATATTTTGGAGATCAGCCCTCTGTAGCGTTGGTGAAGATCTTTTCCCATTCTGTAGGCTGCCATTTTGTCTTGTTGACTGTGTCCTTTGCTTTACAGAAGCTTCTCATTTATTTATAGAGGAGGCCCCATTTATTAATTGTTGCTCTCAGTGTTTGTACTACTAGAATTATATTTAGGAAGTTATCTCCTGTGTCAGTGCATTCAAGTGTACTTCCCATTTTCTCTTCTGTGAGCTTCAGTGTGATTGGTTTTATGTTGAGGTCTTTAATCCATTTGAAGTTGAGTTTTGTACATGACAATAGATATGGGTCTATTTTTATTCTTCTACATGTTGATATCCGGTTATTCCAGCAGCATTTGATGAATATGCTTTCTTTCTTCCATTTCACATTTTTTGCTTCTTTGTCAAAAATCAGATGCTCATAAATGTGTGGATTAATATCCGCGTCTTCGATTTGGTTCCATTGGTCCTCCTCTCTGTTTCTGTGCCAATACCAGGCTGTTTTCCGTACTGTAGCTCTGTAGTTGAATTTCAAGTCAGGGATTGTGATGCCTCCAGAAGTTCCTTTATTGTACAGGATTGTTTTGCTATCTGGGTTTTTTGCTTTTCCATATGAAGTTGAGCATTGTTCTTTTGAGGTCTATGAAGAATTTTGCTGGGCATTGAATCTGTAGATTGCTTTTGGTAAGACTGCCATTTTTACTATGTTAATTCTGCCTACACAAGAGCATGGGAGATCTTTCTATTTTCTCATGTCTTCTTCAATTTCCTTCTTCGAAGACTTAAAGTTCTTGTCATACAGGTCTTCCACTTGTTTGGTTAGAGTTACTCCGAGATATTTTTGCTAGAAAAAAATCCTAAAACGGGCAGCTCCACCAGCGCAAAGAAATCCAATTAGGTCAGATCAAACCAAATTAAAATGCCCATAGTTTTATTAAATATGGCACTCTTGGGTGGCGGAGCACATGGTGGAGAGACAGGAAAGCGGAGAACACATGTAAACCTGGAACCATGTGCTTCTCCTCTGGGAGCCCACTTAAATACCCTGGGGGAGGACGGTCAGGACCTGTCATGCTGGGATTTGGAGTCCAGACCAATGCAACTGCCAGGCCAGGGAGCTGGGATGGATGCCAGGGGCTGGGGCTATAATCTGGACATAACAATATTATGCTACTTGTGGCTACTATAAAGGGTGATGATTCACTGATTTCTATCTCATTCCATTTATCATCTGTATAAAGGAGGCAGATAGATAGATAGATAGATAGATAGATAGATAGATAGATAGATATGAGGTTTTTTTTTTTCAGTAACTCTTGTATCCTGCTACATTACTGAAAGTGTTTATGAGCTGTAGGAGTTCCTTGGTAGAATTTTTGGGGTCTATCATCAGCAAATGGTGGGTGTTTGACTTCTTCTTTTTTAATTTGTATCCCATTGATTTTTTTTGTTGTTGTTGTTGTCTTATTGCTCGACTAGAACCTTAAGTACTGTACTGAATAGATATGAAGAGAGTGGACAACCTTGTCTTGTTCCTGATTTCAGTGGGATCACTTTGAGTTTCTCTCCATTTAGTTTGATGTTGACTATTGACTTGCTGTATATTGCCTTTATTATGTTTAGGTATGTTCCTTGTATCCCTGCTCTCTTCAAGACCTTTATCATGAAGGGATAATGCATTTTTTTGTCAAAGACTTTTTCAGTGTCTAATGAGATGATCATGTGGGTTTTTTTTTCTCAGTTTATTTATACGGTGGATTACATTGACAGATTTTCATATGTTGAACTGTCCCTGCATCTCTGGAATGAAGCCTACTTGGTCATGGTGGATGGTTTTTCTGATGTTTTCTTGCATTCGGTTTGCCAGTATTTATTGAGTATTTTTTGCATCAATATTCATGAGTGAGATTGGTCAGTAATTCTGTTTTTTAGTAATGTCTTTGTGTGGTTTGGGTATCAGGGTAATTGTAGCCTCATAAAAAGAGTTTAGCAATGTTCCTTCTGTTTCTATTGTGTGGAATAATTTGAGGAGTATTGGTATTTATTAGTTTTTCTTTGAAAATCTTGTAGAATTCTGCTCTGAAACCATCTGATCCTGGGCTTTTTTTGGTTGGGAGACTTTTGATAATTGTTTCTATTTCTTAAGCAGTTATAGGTCTATTTAATTTGCTTGTCTGGTCTTGATGTAATTTTGGCAAGTGGTATTTATTCAGAAAATTGTCCATTTCCTTTAAACTTTCCAATTTGGTTGAGTACTGGTTTTCGAAATATGACCTGATAATTCTCTGCATTTCCTCATGTCTGTTGTTATATCCCCTTTTCCGTTTTTGATTTTATTAATTTAGATATTTTCTCTCTTCCTTTTGGTTAGTTTGGATAAAGGTTTGTCTATTTTGTTGATTTTCTCGAAGAAACTACTCTTTGTCTCACTGATTTATTATATTGTTTTCTTTGTTTCTATGTTATTGATTTCAGTTTCCAATTTGATTATATCCTACTATCTAGTCCTCCTGGGTGAGTTTTTTTTTTTCTAGAGTTTTCAGGTGTTCTGTTAACTCACTAGTGTGTGATTTTTCCAGGTTCTTTATGTAGGCATTTAGTGCTATGAACTTTCCTCTTAACACCACTTTCATTGTGTCCCATAAATTTGGGTATGTTGTATAGTCATGTTTGTTGAATATTAGGAAGTCTTTAATTTCTTCCTTTATTTCTTCCTTGACCCACTGATGATTCAGGTGAGCATTGTTTAATTTCCATGTGGACTTTCTGGAATTAGTGTTGCTGTTGAATTCTAATTTAAGCCATGGTGATTCCAGAAGATACATGGGGTTATTCCATTTTTTATAAATATCTACTGAGGTTTTTATTGTTACCTCGTATGTGGTCAATTTTTGAGAAGTTTCCATGAGGTGCTGAGAAGAAGGTATATTATTTTATGTTTGGGTGGAATGTTCTATAGATCTCTGTTAAGTCTATTTGAGTCATAACATATGTTGGTTCCCTTATTTCTCTGTTAAGTTTCTATCTGGCAGACTTGTCCTGTGGTGAGAGTGGGGTGTTGAAGTCTCCCACTACTAGTGTGTGGGGTTTAATGTATGATTTAAGCTTTAGAAGTGTTTCTTTTACATATGAGGGTGCCCTTATATTTGGGGCATAGGTGTTCAGTATTGAGATTTGCTGCTGTGAGATCATCTATTGTCTGTGTTTTTGTGGATGTAACTAACTTCCTTTGGTTGGCATTTTCCTTCTAGTACTTTGTGTAAGGCTGGGTTTATGCTTAGGTATTGATTAAATCTGTTTCTGTCATAGAACACCTTGTTTTGTCCATCTACGGTGATTGAAAGCTTTGCTGGGTATAGTAATCTGGACTGGCATCCATGGTCTCTTAATGTCTGCATAACACTTGACCAGGACCCTCTGGCTTTCATTGTTTCCACTGAGAAGTCAGGTGCAATTCTGACTTCTCATAAAAGCAGTTAGGTCTGCCTTTATGTTACTTGGCCTTTTTCCTTTGCAGCTCTTAATATTCTTTCTTTATTCTGTACTTTTAGTGTTTTGATTATTATGTGGAGAGGAGACTTTTTTTTTGACTAGTTTATTTGGTGTTCTGTAAGCTTCTTGTATCATTATGTGAATATCTTTCTTTAGGTTTGGAAAGTTTTTTTCTATGATTTTGTTGAGTATAATTTCTGTGCTTTTTAATTGAACTTCTTTTCCTTCTATCCCTATTATGCTTAGGTTTGGTCTTTTCATGGTGTCCCATATTTCCTGGATGTTTTGTGTTAAGATTTTGTAAGATTTAATGTTTTCTTTGATGAGTCTATTTCCTCTATTGTATCTTCAATCTTGAGATTCTCTCTTCCATCTCTTGTATTCTGCTGTTTATGCTTGCATTTGTGGTTCCTGACCATTTTCCCATATTTTCCTTTTTCAAAATTCCCTCAGTTTGTGTTTTCTTTATTGTCTCTATCTTGGTTTTCAATTCTTGAATTGTTTCTTTCACGTATTTGATTGCTTTTTCTTGGTTTTCTTTAAGGGATTTGTTGATTTCTTCCAATTTTCTGCCTGTCTTTTCCTTCATTTCTTTGAGAGAATTTTAAGGAACTCAAACATTCTCCTAAAGTTATTTTTTAGGTCATTTTCTTCTGCTTCATCTGTATTGGGGTGTTCAAGTCTTGTTGTTTTAGAGTCACTAGTTTTTGTTGGTATTGTGTCGCTCTTTGTGGTGTTGAATGTGTTTTTACCTTGTGTACCCATCTTTTCCTCTGATTGGTGTAGTTTGGGTCATGTCTCTCCAGGTGCCAGTGGATCTAAGACTAAGATGGTTGTTCCTCGTGGTGGAGTCGGGGCCACAGTTCCAGTCACCCTAGAAGTCACTTAGCATTCCCAGAGGTCACTCGGTGCTCCTGGAGATCGCTCTACAATCCTGGAGGTCATTTGGGCCTGCACCCACAGAGGTCACTAGCTCAAGCCCTGTCCCACTTGGGCCTGCTCCCGTAGAGGTTGTTGGCTCGGGCCTGCTCCAGAGAAGGATGCTGGTTGCTTTTTCAGTCCTGCAGAGGTCATTGGTTCAGGCCTGCTCCCTTATACCTGCTCCTGTGGAGGTCACTGGCTTGGGCCTGCTAGGAGAGATGTCTTGGCTTGGACCTGCTCCCGTAGGTGTCCTTGTCTTGGGCCTGCTCCTGTAGGTGTCCTTGTCTTGGGCTTGCTCCTGCAGATGTCCCTGGATTGGGCCTGCTCCCTTGGAGGTCAATTTTCTTGGGCCTGGTCCCATGGAGATCACTGGCTTGGGCCTGCTCTGGTGGAGGTTGCAGGATAGGACCCCCTCCTATGAATGCCCCTGGCTCTGGTCTGCTCCTAAGGAGGTCTCTTTTCCTGGGCCTGCTCCTGTGGAGGTCACAGGCTTGGGCCTGCTCCTGTGGAGGTTGCTTGCTTGGGTCCCATCCCACAGAGTCACTGGTTCAGGCCTGCTCCCTCAGAGGTTACTCCCTTGTACCTGCTTCTCCTGAGGTCACTGGCTCAGGCCTGCTTCCACAGAGGTTACTGGGTCAGACCTGCTCCTATAGAGGTTGCTGTCTTGGGCCTGATCCAGAGGAGGCCACTGGCTTAGGCCTGCTCCTATGGGTGTCCATGATGGAGTTTTCTTAGGTGTTTATCTCAGTCATGACGCCCAATGCACTTGCACCCAAATATATAAACAGTTGTTCTTCTATCTCTGCAGCCCAGTTCCTAGAACCTTCAATCCCTGTTCATCTAAGACAACACAACCGTGATGATACGTAGAATTCAGGACTAGAGTGGATTGTAGAGATGACCTCCTTTAGCAGTGAAGGAGCAGGTGCTTTGAGATGCATGATACCTATTTTTGTTTATTTTATTATTAGAAATGGCAGAATCTGATTCAGATTGGCCATTGCTGGAAGGGATAGAGAGTGTTATGATTCCCAACCTACAGTGTGGTCATGGTACAGGTGACATTCCTGTACATTGTCTGTCTTGTGTCATCTCCCCCACTGCTCTGTGGAAATGCTGCTTGCCATCAAAGCCTCTCAGAGATTTTCTGTGGTGGATCCTTGGGGGCATAGAAGCCTCATCAGAAGAAGGTAGGAAGTGGTGTTGAGCAGTTGCCCTGTAGTGAGAAACAGCCTGTGGGCATCTCTTGCATTCTATAAAGACCAAGAATATGCTCCTTTCTCCTGGACTCTGCAAGGATGGTATAAGGGTCCGACCCTTTGTATAAATCTGAAAGTTAATTTTGCTCCACATTCAGAAGCCCTGCACAGGGCGGGGGAGGGGGGTTGCTATGCCCTTTTTTTGCGTCGCAGTTTATACGCTGCAAGACAAACCAGAGGTGAAGGTTTAATTTTGTGTGTTTGGGTAGTAGGGGGAATGCCAGACAGTGTCTGAGGTCCATGTGAGCACAAGCTTACAGTTGGGAAGGTTTTAGGAACCCACACATCGCTCCAGCTTGCACTAGAATCTAAGTAAAGCAGAAATGGGATATAGGTATCACAAAAGGACCACAGACCTTAGGTTCTTAGCCTCAGCCCTTGGCTGTGCTGTCCCTTACCAGAGCTTCATACTATTGCATGTACATTCACTCAGCAATCATTGCACAGACCCTAGTCTCAGAGGGACTTCAAGGATAGAACAGGAGAAAATGGAGGCCTAGAAGCTAGAATCATCCATGAAATGTCCCACACTTGCTCCTAGAGAAACCACAGGGGCCTCTGTCCTTCGTGGGTGTCTCATGTTTTGCCCCTTCACCTGGTCCCGTACTGCTCCATCAAGGATGGCAGGAGCCTGACAACCACATTAAGGGAGCTCTTTGTTCATGGACCTGTTATGTGTCTGTCTCTTGAAAAACAATAACTTTGGGTGTTCTCCACAGTTTTAGGAGTAGGCACCTGTTTTCTAACGCTGACGTTGAAAGATCTCAGTTGAGACATCTTCGGTAGCTGTAACTAAATGCCATAGACTGGTTCATTTACGAAAAATAAATGTTTCCTTGGTTCATAGTTATAGAATCTGGAAACGTCCAAGGTCATGGAGCCTCATTTTGGTGGTGAGACTCTGGACCCTTAAGGTGGCACGGGGCAACACATGGTGAGAGGGGAACACACAAAGACAGAACTAAACTGGCCTTTAAACTCCGCTGTTGGGGAGATAACACACCAACCCATTGATTTTCAAAAGGCGTAAACTGTGTACAAGATCTCATGACCGAATCACTTTATACAGGCTCTGCTCAGTTACGCCTCTTAAACCCTCATGATGGATATTAGATTTCACTCTAAGTGTCAGTGGGATTGTTCAGGCCATATAGATATTCTTTTTAAAAAAATTTTATTTATTTATTACGTATACAGTGTTCTGCCTGCATGTATGCCTGCACCTCAGAAAAGGGTACCAGATCTTAATATAGATAGTTGTATGTCACCATGTGGTCCCTGGGAATTGAACTCAGGACCTCTGGAAGAGCAGCCAGTACTTTTAACCTCTGAGCCATCTCTCCAGCCTCATATGGATGTTCTTTAGCTTAAAGACGTGACACAGCAAAGCCACCCAGACGTCTGTCGTGGCTGGAGGACCTGGGACGCAGCTCCAGGATGTGTGTCCCTGAGAATCCTCCGCACGGAGCTACCTTGAACTCGCTAAGGTGACAGCCCCGCTGAGGTGCAGCCCTCCCACCGTCCCCAGCTGCAGCTGTCTCCTACCTGGACAGGCGGGTGCAGACTGCAGAGCTGGTGAGTGATTCATAGTGAGTGTCACCTCCTGCCTGTCAGGCAAAAGATAAACAGTTCCCTGTTAAATCTCACTTAATGCTGATATTTATAAATTTATTCAGCCTGTGTTTACTGACTCGAGAGAATGCCTAATAACATGCGTGCTTCATCTCACAGGTTCCTATTAATGAGAAAGTGTATGCTGCTTAATTTTATTTCTGGCATTTTATTCGCTTCCCACTCCCTCCGCCCACTTCTGGGGCAGGGGGGTTTGTATTTTCATTCGTTGTCGAAGTCTGCGAAGTTTGGACCTCTTAGGTGTTAGTGAGGACAGGGTGGGAGCTGGCCTGGAGCAGCTTGGTAGTCTAAGGTCTCCAAGCTGGCCCTTTCCTTGTGCACAGCTCACCTTGTGAAACACGGGTGCCTGTGGACTTGGAATGTGAAAAGGCTGGAACACATGGGAAAGAGAACAACACCCATTGCATTCCTTGCTGCAGTTTGGGCCAGGGCTGAGGTATTTGGAGATTTCAGGAGAGAATTTAGAGCAGAGGGCAGGTGGCTGGTGTCCTTTATTTTGGACAATAAGGATGCCCAGAAGGACCAAATTAATATAAGCAATTGGATGACAGTGATACTACGCGGGGGACGGGGATCTATCATCATTATGAATTTGTTAAAAATGAAGGCCTCCCATACCAGGTAGTTCTCCCAGGACCAGCTAGCTATGTTGGCTGCAGAAGCACAGCCCTGGGCTTCCCCAGGCACGGGACCTAACAGGAGGTCAGGGAGAGATGTCAAAGACAGCAGGCAAGCTTGTGGGGGGCAGGGGTCTGGAAATGGTTTGGGATAGTGGGGTGGAGGCGGGGACGTCTAGAGTGGTCAGAACTAGACATCTGTGTTGGAGCAAGTAGGTAGAGAACGCTGTGTTTGTCTGGCCTTGGAGAATGCGGGAGTGAGGACCCAAGTGGGGGGAAGACACCAGGTAGACATCTCGAGCCCGGGTGCAAGGAGTTAAGAGATGAAAGGAGCCACCTTAAACAGAAGTTGAGTGGAATCGCTCACACTCTTCTGTCAATATATCATGTTCTCAAACTTATAGACGAGCTATCACCTCTTTTACAACCTTGACTTCCACTGATGACCATCCCACCCCATCCCCTGCCGTCCTTATACGGTGGCTGGAGGAACAACCGTGATGTAGGTGCCAGACTTCTGAAACTAGGAGCCTCCTCCGGTCTCAGGGCCTCCCAGCCCTGTTCTGGGTAGTGAATTCTGTATGAGCATCTCCCACTGGGCTGGCAGAGCTGGGTGTGATAGTGACCACTCTGGGACCAGTGACCCCTGCTTTTCTTTTGTGTGAGAGGCAGGGCAAAGCTATCTTCCCCAGTGCCAGGCATGTGGGCCGCTGAGGGTGCTTAGATCTTCTAAAATTACCCAGCTTTGGAACTCAGAGAAACTGGGGAGTCTAGGGCAAGGATGGAGGCTCCAGCCCAATGTCAGTGGCCTAGATCTTCTCAAGAGCAGGACATGTGCAAACCCCAAGTTCCAGTAGGAACTTGGGCTGGGTCTGGGCCCTTGGCAGGTCAGAGCCCTGAGTCAGTAATGGTTTTCCCTGCCTACTAAAAGCAGGCACCATTGTATGAGAAACATCTGCAGCTGTCTACGGCCGATGCTCACCGCCATTCATGCAGGCAGGTGTCCCACCAGGTTTTATCACGCCCTGCCCGTAGCGCTACCAGGTTAGCCTGGGCAGCGGTGTGAGGAGTGGCAGCCCGTTCTCTCGGAACTGGAACGCTCTGGTCTACCTAGCTGGCCTCTCTGAGGGTAGAGCACGGTGCGAGTTGAAGAGCCCCAGGCCCCCCCCTTTTCCTGTTGCCCAGTTCAGCCTGTATCCCCTGAACCTGCGCATCCCACAGTTCCCAGGGCTCTCAAAGATGGCCCCGCGTGCCAGCCTCCTCTCCGTTCCTGGGCTGCGGCACCAGGTACTTCCTCTGAGCCCCCCCCCCTCCCCACCCGAGCCTCCCTCTGGCCCAGTTCTGTTTAAGAGTCCTCGGGGGCGGAGATAGGGGACAGAAGCTCATCTTTTTCCTTTGTGATGCCTTTCCCTCCCACTTCCGCTCCCCTAGCTGCTTCAGGTGACCTTTCACCCCTCTCTTGGACGTCCCTCTAAGGCAGCTCCTGTGGTTAATAACTTTGGCTGGCAGCCCCACACAAAGCCAGGGCCGGAAGCTATTGTCCCCAGGACAATGGCAGAGCAGGCCAATAATGAGGCAGCCACAGTGTTGTCTGACATCCTGGGTTGCCCTGGCAAAGAAGGAGGGGCAGTGGGACTTGCCATGCCCTCCTCTCTTGGAGTTAAATTCTCCTCCCTCACTTCTCCCCACCACCCCACCCCCTCTCCCCGCACACATGGTGGCTCCTCTTTCTGAGGAGGCACCAGCCACCTGTGCCTGCAATTGCGCGCTGGATGGGCGTCACTCAGAGTGCTGCTCCCACCCTCCGGCATGTTACCACCTTTCCCTTTTCTGTTCCTGGGTTCTGTTCCGGGAAACTTGAATGAGTGCCACTTAATATGGCCATTGATCGGTTCTGGCAAATGGACAAGGGAGGGGAGACCTCAACTTGCTGCCTGCTGGGCACATGTGGCATCTGGGAAGAGCTAGTGACCGGAGGCAGCAGGTATTGACTCAAGTCTCACCTGCTAATATCCTCGATGTGCGAGCTTGGGGAGGCCGCTCCATGGCTTTGAGAGTCTACTCATCCACTAACACTGGGGTGGGACTCCAGAGGAAGGAAGGCTCTGAAAAGTTAGCTCAGCGGTGAGCGTCCATGACTTCCCCGGAACTACTGTGCACCGCCTCTCTGTAGATGACTTAGACGCCTTTGACTGTGTCAGTAGCTCTACCTCAGCTATAACATCCGTCTTTATGCAGGTCCATAGCCTGGGTTCTACACAAGTCAGGGCATTACAAAGGGGCAGAGAGAGTGGCATGTTGTCCTCGACATAACACGGGCACTCACAGGGTTTCTCATGAAACCACAGAACTGATTGCTCACACCTGTCGGAGGGGCTAGGCCCGTTCTCAGCTCTGCTGCCCAGTAGGGTCACCGGTGACAATGGTTAAGGCATACCTAAGAACTTTTTGGAACTGTGTGCCTGTGTGTTTGTGTGTGAGACTAGCAGTGACCCTTTAACGTGTTGCTAAAGAATGACCGTGTCTTTAGGAAGTAGACCGATTCATGCTCTTGACAGCATGTCTTTTGTGTAGGGGAAAAAATAGACAATTTTGTAATGTAGGCTTCATATCCTTCAATATAGTGCTTTTTACCGCTTGCTTGTAAGTCAATATGTTTAGGCCAAGTTTCTTATTAGTTCAACGTTACTCAGGTGTGAATTGTCTACACTATAGTGCATGCCCTGGAAGAGCTCCATTCGTGAGTTCTGACACACACGTGTGCATATAATTCTACCCTAACGAAGAGACAACATTCAACTTCCCAGAGTGTTCCCTAGGACTGAGGTTTTAAAGATTCTCCTAGGGACCTCAGTGCTGAGCTCCCATCCTGACCATTCCACCTGCCTGGAAGCTTAGAGAAGCTGTCCAGAAGAGGGCTTGCCTGGAAATGCAATCTCTGTACCACCTGGGGACCAGGTTAACCACGTGCTCAGTCCTGCTCAGTCCCACTCAGTCCTGCTCAGTCCCGCTCAGACCCAGGATACAGCCTGGGACTTGATTCCTCACAAGAGCTGGCTGTGCCGTGAGGCCTTTCTCCTTGCGGGTGAGAGCACTGAGGCTCTGTACTGAGTATTTACTCAAGTTATCAAAAACCCCACTTTCAAAACTCGTGGACAAGGGGTCACGATGGCAGGTTGCCTCTTTGGTCTTACGCTTTTATCTCTACCCTACACCAGTATTCCAAACAAGAGGCACAGCCATCGTTGTATCTGGCTTTGCTTGCCTCCCTCATTGCCATCTGATGCCCTTCTGCTCCCTCCTGCCCCGCCCTGCCCCAAGTCACCCTTCTAGGGAAGAGGATTTTTCCTCTGCTGTTTTCTCAGTATTCTGTGTTTATATGACTGCCTACTTCCCCTGGTCAACCCATTCCACAGCATTCCACCATTCACTTCAGTGTGCAGGGTTCATTCATTGAGCAATAGTGCCAGCCATGCCTTTTCATATCCTAGAAAGAGGAAAAAAAAAAAAAACAGAAATTGACTGACTGAAAAGACAGTGGATTAACAGGACACACTGCCATCCAGACCAACTCCCTTCTTTTCTAGACAGTATTTAGAAGGAGTGAGGAAAACGTGGATGAGTGTAACAAGAGAGGAGGGGTTTGAAGAGGGAGCAAGAGCGGCATCTCAGCTGGAACAGGAAGGAGACTTTGATGTCAGAAACTGGCTTCCATATTTCTAGAGTTTCTGAATGCCTAGATTGCTGATAGACCTAAGGGGGGTGGAGACATTGCTGGTGGAACACAGCGGTGTTGGCTCAGTTCTCATCCAAGGCTACTCTGAGTAGGATTAAGTATGGCCTCTAGGGCCATCAGCGAGGTGTGTGTCTGATGATTATCCACTGAGCACTGAGACCCGGTGTGGGAGCTGAGGAAGCCTTGAGTGGATGAAGTTATGAATGAACGTGTATTGTTGACGTGGGCACAGCCATGTCAAGGACCCAGGCCTCCGACCCATGAGAAACTGGCAACGTCTTCCTCTGGTCTAAGTGTAAATTTGGTAGTGCATGCAGGAGTTGGCAACAGCTTCCTCCTCCTGGATGTTTAAAAGCCAAACCTGCTCACTTCCAGAGACCTCCTACCAAGACTAGCTCACTCCCCCCCCCCCCCCCCCCCCCCCCCCCCCCCCCCCCCCCCCCCCCCCCCCCCCCCCCCCCCCCCCCCCCCCCCCGTCTACTGTCTGTGTTGTATATAATAAAGATGCTAAGGTTCCAGCTTGCTGTGGTAGCTGGTGCCACACTCCTTCAGAGTGCACACGGCCCACCTGACTCCAGATTTCCAGTATGCATGCCTGTGTGTCTGTTCTTTCTTCATTCCCTTGCCAGCCCTAGCCTGGTTCCCTGGTCATGCTGGATGTGGCAACCTAGAGACACTTGTTTGGTTCACAGAGCTAAGAGGTTGATGACACCAGAAAGGCAAAATATAGTTAGCATTTGTAGGTGAATTTCAGAGAAAAGCAAAGGTCTCTTGACTCTTGGGAAGAATAAAATCCTAGTACCCTCGGAAGTGGATTGAACGAGCTCTAGAGGAAAGGATAAGGGATCCTGAAAACAGAGAGCTGAGGAAGACAGATGAAGGATCACCGCACACTCTTGTCCACAGCCAGCTTGATGGCGGCTGTTGATCTTCATATCTAACTTGCGTCTATTTCCCCTGTGCTCCATGAGCTGGGAAACATGTTCCATTTAATTTCCCCAAAAGATCCACACCCAGAATGTAAAGGACCCAGCCAAGAGAACACACGATTAGATAGGTTTGGGGGAAAGAGACAGCAACAGGATTCTTTCGGTTTGTATCTGATGGCTATTTGAATACCTAAAATTAGATGCTATGTAAACCAAAAGCATTGAAGGCATAGATCTGGTACTTAAATAGTGAGAAAAGCCTTATCTAAGGAGACGGCGTGCATCCAGATTGTCAAGGATTGAACATCTGGCGGGATTGGAGGAAGAATCAGCAGTGGATGGGATTTGATCAGCAGCATTGGGAGGATCTCTGTTTCATCCTGGCAAGCTGGGTGTCCTTGGGTGTGACAACGGTGAGTGTCCTCTTTGCATAATGGTGAGATTGTCCTCAATAGCGCTAAAACTTCCTCCAGACATACTAGGACTTAAGTTCTAAGGTTTTAGGATTTGATCCAAATATAGCAATGGACAGCATGGTTGAGCTGAGCCCCCTTGGAGCAACAGCATGGTCTATGCTCGGCATGGATGGCTACAGTTATACCAGGGAGTGCCCCAAGGGAGCACCGAGGGACACAGCAAGTGCAATTTCAGGTAGGAAGAATAAATTGGATTACCCTCCATCCCCTCAGTCAAGCATTGCAGAAGCTGCGCCTGCCTGCCAATTGTCTGCCAATCAGACTGAAAAGGTCCCCACAGGACCTCCCAGGGCTGCGGGGTCCATGTTCCACAAAGCAGGAACAACTGCTGGCTAATCACCGAGACTGAGGCGCCGAGTGCAGCTGTCCCTGGAGCCAACTTACAGGGAAACTGCAACTTCTGCGGTGAGCCACAGCCCAGTGCCAGGGACCGGCTCTCCTAGGCCTAGGAGAAGGGATCCATGGGACAAGACTACCCCAAATTCAGCAGCCTCAAGGTCCCCATGCTCACCACCGCTTCCTTCATTTGCTTTGCCTACTCCACACCTGACATCTGCTATCTGCAGGGAGGGCGGGAGTTGCTCCTATGGCTGGCTCGGCTGAAATGAGCCTTCAGTACTTCAGTTGGGCTACACCTGAAAAAGAGACTGCATTCTTAGGAGCCCTTCTGGTCACTTGGTCTGAAGGGTCCTGAGTGCAGCTTAAAGAGGGAGAAACCAGGAAGCCGCGCAATGCCTCCCATAGCCCACACTCTTCCCCATAGAACCAGATGGGCCCTAGACCAAGTCTCCACACAATGCTCCAGCCAATGCCACGAGTTGTCTCCTGTAGCACGATTAATAAAAACCCAGAGACATAGATTAGGGTTCAACCTAAAGATCAAAAAAACATAACAGTTAGCCCCTGGCTCTTAGCTCTACTTCAGTCTGAAATGGTGATCCTGCCTCCAGGAATCTCAGAATGAGACTGTGTCTGAGAGATGTGTCCTCCTGTTTTATACTCCTCTCTAGGACTGGGATTAAAGGCGTGCACCACTGGGATTAAAGGCGTGCACTGCCCAGTTTCTATGGCAAACTAGTGTGGCTATTGGGATTAAAGGTGTGTGTTACCACTGCCTGGTCTGTAAGGCTGACCAGTGGGGCTGTTTTACTCTCTGATTTTCGGGCAAGCTTTGTTTATTAAAATGCAAATGAAATATCACTACATCCCATTGGCATTTCTGAACTACAAAGTTAGACCTGACACCAGCAATGACTTTGGGCTTCTATATCTGACTGGGTTGTTTCGGCAGTGGCTCGGAGCTGCTATGATCTTAAGGCCTACACCAAAGGTGCTTGAGAAGTTGATGACAAAAATTACTTATTATCATTTTCTTTTTCCCTTTTAATCTTGCAGAGCAGATTTATACAAGCCTTTGTAGTGTATATTTGCTACACAAAATTGTGGAGTTCATCATGACGTTTACACACACACACACACACACACACACACGATGCCCTTTGATTATACACCTTCCCATTGTCTTCTCTGCCCCCACCCGTAACCTACCCTCAACCCTACCGGTCCCTTTATTTTATTAAATAATTCATCTTCTACTTTCATGTGTCCTAAAGAAATCTAGGTTCTGCATATAAGAGAAAACACGCAAACTTTGTCTTTATGACTCTGGTTTATGGTTCTCAGCATCACCACCATTTTCTACTTGCTTTCCTTACAGAGCATTTGTAACGACACAAGGGGATTCGCACAGTCTCGGTTGGCTGTCAAGTGAGCAGCGCGTCAGTCAAACGCACTTAACAAGGACGAGTGAGCGAGGGATAAATAAAATTAAGGCTCTCCCAGTTCTCTCCGGCCTTTTAGTGCTCTGTGTGTCTCCCCACCACAATAAAAGCCCTTTCCACGTGAAAGCAATCCCTGTAACCGCAGCGTGTTGCCAACGAGATTTTTCTGTAGAAACATCCCCCGGCCTGCAAACTCACGCTCATTCTTTGGGTAGCACATCTGTCTTTTACAACAAGAGAACACTGAATACCCTTCCAAGATGACAGTCACACCTGCCTCTATTCCTGTTGTCCCGTGTGCTAAACTGCATGGTAGTTGGGGTGGCAGGGCTTGGCCTGGGCAGAATGTGTTAGCTGTTAAGTGTTTTATTTTCAGTGCTGGACTTTGTACATGTAAGATAAATTCTCTATCACTAGACTGTAGCCACAACCCTAGTCTTCAACCTTGTAAATTACCAAATAATTGGTCTATGTTCTTCTATTATTAATTAATTAATTAAATTTTCATTCATTTTACATCCCAACCACTGTTTCCTCTTCCTCTTCTCCTCCCCTCCCCTCCCCCCACCTCCCAGTCTATTTAGCGATGCTGTGTCTTCATTCAGCTCTTCTTGCCCCCTTCACACGCGTTCCTCCTTAATTGTGTTTGACTTACTGTAGAACACAGAGAGCTGAATAAATGGGCATTGGTAGAAACGCAAGGTCAGCTGGAGAGTGGGATTCATTTGATTTTCTGTCATCAGACCTTCCTGGTGGGGCCAGATTTTCAGGTGAGCAGCCCTTGTGATGCAGGAGAGTCACCAGTGGTGGCTTATTGTCACCTAGGGACACCAGTCACTCTAGGTGATGAGGTGTTTGCAAGGCAGACTTTCTTGTCATCCTTATTGCTCTTTTTTTTTTTTCCTAATAATCATTTTAAATCTTTATTTTACGTACATGGGTGTTTTCCTGTATGTGAATCTATGTGCGTTTGGTGCCCACAGAGGTTTCAGATCCCTGAGAATTAGAGTTACAGACAGCTGTGAGAAGTCATATGGGTGCTGGGATTGAACCTGGGTCCTCTGGAAGAGCAGTCAGTAGTCTTAACCCCTGAGCCATCTCTCCAGCCCTCATACCTGGGCTTCAAGGAGCTCATCTTCCCAGAGCAGAGGATGGAGGTGGCAGGCTGGTGAGCACTGTTAAAAATATTCCTTAAAAAGAGCCTCCAATCAAACCAGATTAGACCGAATCAAAATTAGCACGTTTAATAAACGCCACACTCCCAGGTAGATGGGGACAGTATGGCGGGGAGAGGAGCCCACACAAACCCCAACGACCACATGTTCATTTTTCCAGGAGCAAGCCTAAATACCCTGTAGGAGTGGTCCTGACCCTCTCCAGGGAGGGGTCAGCGCTTGGCAGGCTGGGAGTTGTAGTTCAAGTGTTTGACAGGCTGGGAATTGGAGTCCAGACCAGGACAATTCCCGGGTCAGGGGCTGGGGTGACACTTCCAGCTCAATAGTACAAGCACCAGTGGGTTAGAAGAGGAACACTGTCTCTAGACAGCACCAGGTACCATAGATTTTATACACCCAAGAAGGCGCAGTCAACCCAACATCCCCATCTCCATCAACAGGATCCCATACCCAGAGAGAGGAAGCTGCTTGTGAAATTGGTGCTCAGCTTTGAGAAACAGCAGCTGTGACTCAGGTCTCTGATGCCCAGTCCTCTGTAGATGTCAGAGACCCATGCTGTTCCTCGTGCTCTGGGCAGCATTGGCCGTCTAGGAAGCCAAACTGAGAAGCTGGTGGAATTGGCCTTGGGATTCTGGGCAAACTGCATTTCATGTGATTTCTCCAAATTCTGTATTGGACTAAACCCATTCGTACACTCTAAAATAGTCCTTAAAATATGTATCATGTGATTTCTCCAAATTCTGTATTGGACTAAACCCATTCGTACACTCTAAAATAGTCCTTAAAATATGTATCATGTGATTTCTCCAAAATCTGTATTGGACTAAACCCATTCGTACACTCTAAAATAGTCCTTAAAATATGTATCATGTGATTTCTCCAAATTCTGTATTGGACTAAACCCATTCGTACACTCTAAAATAGTCCTTAAAATATGTATCATGCCTTTTCATTTCTAAGCAATTTTGAAACAGAACCATCCTTTCCATTTTAAGAATGAGGAAACTGCAGCTGAGACAGAGGTGTTGATTTGGTTTTTCAAAGTCACATGAGTAGGGAGTGGCGGGGCGCTCTGGAGACCTAGTCCTTGGACTTCTGCTGTAGGCTGTCCAGCTGGGTCCTCCTACACTTGACAATTCTACAGGAAAACCTATAGGGGTACCCACTCCACTCTCAAGTACAAGACTTGGCCTTATTTGGGTTTTACTGCCCAAAAGCACAGATTCTTATCTTTGGAGAGCTTTAGATTTCAGGTGGTTGCTAAGAAAAATGGGGCTTTTGACCTGTGCACCGAAATAATGGTGCCATTATAACGGGAACCCGGGTCTGAGCCCTGTCACTTCGAAGCTGTGTAGTGTAGGAAAAGTTTCTTAACCACCGTAAGCTTTGCTGTGTCCAAAGGAAACTGATTATGCAAAAGTTTCTTGTGGAGTGTTTCTGGGTGGGAGAAGGGAAGAGGTCAGGGATAGGGAGAGAGAGAGAAGCTGAGCAGTGATGGAGGGCGGGCCTGCAGGGTCCTGAACCAGGGTGACTCCGCACAGTTACTCTGACTTGGGGCAACAGAGCCAGGGTTTTAAACAGAGCTTGTCAGTGGCTCGGGGGAAGGGATGCTCAGGCTTGGATGAATTGAGCTTCTTCACCCAAGCAGTTAGCTCCAGAGAGGTGGGAGAACTGGAAAATGGGTTCTTCAGTCTTGGATGGGGGGGGTGGGTACTGGGAGGACACGGGACAGTGTCCAGGAACAACACTTTGCGGTGTTTCCTAAGAAAAGAACGGGATGATTAGAATACATGTGTAGTACAGGGGTCAGAACAAGGGGTGTGGCCAGGCAACCTTAGGCCCCTCCTCTTCCCTGCCTCACCATACATCTTATTCTTCCTTAAGTAATCTCACCACCCTCCACCCTTCCTGGGCCATCATCCAGAGACTTCACACGATCTCAGAGGCCTGGAGGGAAGAACCCTGGAGTGGGGCCGGCTTCCTTCCTTTGCACAGCTTGGCTGGCCACCCTGCTGCAGAGATATGGCAAGGTGTGCGTGCACAAGCCAGTGTGTTCCTGCCAGGTTATCTCCAAGCACTTCGCGGAAACGACCATGTCAGATACGGCATTATCATTTCCTGGATCATACTGTGCTTAGTGTTGTGGGTCACAGTGGATTTCTGTCAACATGATTTAAATTTAACCACACAAAGGACATTGCTGTAGTGTATAGAGGGCAAGAACTGTCAAGTGGTAGTCGCAAATACGGACCAGGTGTCACACAAAGGTTGACAATCAGCTGTGGTGGTGCACGCCTTCAATCCCAGCACTCAGAAGACAGAGATAAGAGGATCTCTGTGAGTTCGAGGCCAGCCTGGTCTACGTAGTGAGTTCCAGGACAGTAAAAGATACACAAAGAAACTCTGTCTCAGATAGATAGATAGATAGATAGATAGATAGATAGATAGATAGATAGACAGACAGACAGATAGACAGATAGACAGATGATAGATAAATAAGTGCTGGCTGGCAATTTGTAACCTGAAAATCTAAGACCCAAAATGCTCCCAAATCCAAAACTTTCTTGGTGCTTGCATGATGCCACAGGTGGAAAATCCTATACCATAAAAATTGGCTACATGAGCAAAACTATCTTTTAAAAAATGATAAAAAGAAATGCCTTAAGATTATACACATAAGGTAAGAGGAGACATAAATGAATTTTGAAGATATGTCATTATATTCATGCAAATAATCTAAATATCTCTCCCTGCTCCCCACCCATACAACATGAACTACTTCTGCTCCCAAGAATTTCAGATGAAGGATATTTAGCTTGTGCACAATTTTCTTTAATCTTGAGAACTGCTAAGGTGGTCGCCAGTACTCCTGTCTTCCTTATGCATACTGTTTCAGAGTGTGGCTCAGGGTGGTTATGTCAAAAGGTCAATGGGACTCTAATAAAAGATAGGACTGGGACCCCATCCAGGAGTCTGCTGAGGTCATTCTCGGTACAGCGCTTTGTTCCCTGGCTGGAATCTCTCCCCTCTCAGAGAAAAGAAGATCTGGAGACATCTAGGCAGGAAAAAAAAGAGGCGGAATATGAAGTCACAATGGGTTTACATCCCACATGGGGACATTACGGGTGGGGGACCTTTTCTCATCTTCAGTGAGGAGGATGCGATCGAGGACAAAGGAGGAGTCTCGGACTAGAAGAAGTTTAGGACTTGAAATGAGTTTCTGAAGAAGACTGTGGCTCTTCCTCCCCAGAGGCTGCTGCAAATAGGACACCACAGTCATCAGTGACAATAATCAGTGGTTCGCTGCGCCTCAGAATCTGGGGTGTGCTGATAAGACATCGGCCAGGGTCAACAGGGCTGTCCCACTTCTAGGCGACATGCTTCATGAGAACCAGCTTGCAGACAGGACAGTTGGGGGTGGCTAGTTATTCAGCCATCTTGAATCCCTTCATTCCTCTCAGAGACCCCTTAACAAGCAAATCTATCTGGTGCATTTAAGATTGGTCTTGGCTCATTTACATAACAGCGCTCAGAGCTCCACCTGCCGCATGAAGCTGTCAGCCTGAAGGATCCGCAAGTAGCTGTCCCCTTCCTGCAGGGTCTGGAAGGCGCATTTCTTTGGGTTTTCCCGTCGCCCTGATGTGTGATGTTGAGGTGTGCATTACGAAGCACCAGTCTTCTTCAGTACCCCTCTCTCATCCTAATTCTTTCTCCTGGAGATTTCTGTGTTCTCCGTTTCCTGACTTCCCACCTCCAGGCCATTTTTATGCTCTTTTTCTTCTTCTTCCTTCTAGATGTTAATTGTTTTTCTTTGGGCTTCATTTTGGTTTCCCTTCCATATGCATCTCACACTCGTCCTTTGGGCCTTGAGCGGCCGCTTAGGTGAGGAATCCAGACACGCGTCAAGGTCTAGGACACCCAGGAACTTGGAAGACAAAGCTGCTAACAACATAGACTCCAGCTGGGTGGTGGTGGCGGCGGCGCACGCCTTTAATCCCAGCACTTGGGAGGCAGAGGCAGGCGGATCTCTGTGAGTTCAAGACCAGCCTGGTCTACATGAGCTAGTTCCAGGACAGGCTCCAAAACCAGAAACCCTGTCTCAAAAAAAAAAAAAAAAAAAAAAAAAAAAAAAAAAGACTCCAGCTCCCCAGGCTCTGTCATCTCACTTGAGTCTCCTCACTTCTCTGTGGAGATGGTGTTTCCTGCTTCTGAGAGGTGTGGCTGTCTTGCAATGGTGTAGCACATGCTCCAAGATGCTCCATGAAAGGTCAATGCTACAAGTGCAGTTGCCTCTTCTGGGACTGTTTTTCCTGTGTGACTGCAGGGCCCCTGAAGAACAGAACAATGAGGAGCTACAGTGAGGGAGAGGAGAGCCTCAGCCTTTCCAAGACACCGGTAGATACAGAATCCAAGCATAACAGAGAGCCCCCGGGGGGTGGAGGAGTTCTCTTGGGTCATTTTGCTTCTGCTTGTGACTGTGGCTGCAGCACTGCAGGAAACTTACTCAGTGTGGGTCACAGGTTTTAGAGAGCTCTGGACAGATCCTATACTGAAGGCCTGAGTCTTCCAGGTCATTAGCAACTCTTTTAAAGGTTGACCTTTCCTCCACTGAACCTTCTCTGTGACTCCTAGGTTGGCTCCAACTTCTCAGAAAAGAGAGTTAAAGTTACAACAGAGCTCAGAAGTCCAGACTGTTGATAGAAAGACATGATAAATCTGGTTTATAATGTTATGATCAGCAGTCTTCATAGCTAAGATGCTGTGCATGTAGAATGAAAGGAAGAACACACAGCGTTGCAGCCTACACACAATTAAACATTGCATCCAAGACTCGGATCTATCAGCTCTGTCAGTTCTTGCACTAACCCTGAGGACCTCTTGCAGAACTAGATTGATGAGGGAATGTTGATGAGGTAGACTTGGGGGATACTGTGGAGAAGGCCATTGGGTATGTTCAAGGACTTTGCAGGCTGGTGGCTCAGTTTCTCCACCGCATCTAATTCTGTCTACCTTCTCGCTGGTTCAGACAGATCACTCGAACAGTGCTCTTGTGTGTATCAGTCACTAATTTTTTTCAGTCACTATTAAGATCCATTTTGGTTCATAAATAGAATGACCAGAAAGAGAAAGTAAATAGAAAAACCAAAGAATGAGGGAGGAGACAGGTAAGGGTGAGCCTCCAGGGAGGAAGAAGTACGAGTGGGTAACTCTTGGGAAAAGGGCCGAGACGGAGTTATAGAGGAGGAACACGAGCCACGGAGAAGTTAAGTGAAAGCAATACCACACCATGCAGAGGGACAAGAGCCAAGTTCAGTCTTCCTACTATGGGAAGCCTGCAGCCTTCACTGGTGTGTTTCACATACTAGGGGTTTTGCTTAGTGTGTGCCTGGGAAGATGATCTTACCCCAATTAGAATATTAATACTGTTATGGATTGCTAATCAAGCATCTAGAATATAAACATAACACCGTGTCGTGTCTTCCAACAGAAGTGTGAATAGATTTGGGCTTCTGGACTATTTCCAACTATGAATATCACAGTATCAAGAATAATTCCTCCTTTGTGGGGCTGAGAAAAACACGACCAGTTGCACAGGGCGATTACCACAAGGCAATTGCATGCTGTGTGCCCTAGGGTTGCATGCTTGCAAATCTGCAGTATGTGTGAGAAACAATGCCAACTCATTGCTAAGTAGAAATGAAAAAACCAAAAAAAAAAAAAAAGAAATGAAAAAACCTACAGAATACTTTCTTCTGAAACTGCATTTGATGCGAACATGCCTTTGTACAACAAGGTTCCTTAAAAAAAGCAGAACTTCCTTGTAATATGCTGTGAAATCGTTTGACTTTTGAGGGATGAATTTTAAACCCCTGTAGCAACATGCTTGCTGTCTCCATGGGAGAAGATGACTCTGGTGTGGTTACAGTTCTACCTCTGTGTCCTTTATTTCTAGACCAGGCAGCTGTGATGGAGGCTCTACATCTAATGCTAGGCAACTCTCGCCCGCTGGGTTTCTGCACTGGTCTGGAGATCTTTTTTTTTTTTTTTAATTTTAATTTTTTTTTTTTTTTACTTAAAAATTTCTANTTTTTTTTAAATTTCCACCTCCTCCCATTTCCCTCTTCTTCTACCTACCCTCTCCCTTTCCCTCTCCAGTCCAAAGAGCAGTCAGGGTTCCCTGCCCTGTGGGAAGTCCAAGGCCCTCCCCCTCCATCCAGGTCTAGGAAGGTGAGCATCCAAACAGACTAGGCTCCCACAAAGCCAGTACATGCAGTAGGATCAAAACCCAGTGCCATTGTCCTTGGCTTCTCAGTCAGCCCTCCTTGTCTGACACACGTTCAGAGAGTCCGGTTTGATCTCGTGCTCCATCAGTCCCAGTTCAGCTTGCTTTGGTGATCTCCCGTTAGATCAGCCCCATCGTCTCAGTGGGTGGGCGCCCCCCTCGCGGTCCTGACTTCCTTGCTCAAGTTCTCCTTCCTTCTGCTCCTCATTTGGACCTTGGGAGCTCAGTCCAGGGCTCTGGAGATCTTCTTGGCATAGATAGCTCCAAATGATGGCTCGGGGTGGCTGACCTTCAAGGTCTCCTCCTGTGCAGCCACCTACAGCATTGTAATGGACCCCTCTTCCTGCGCTCTGTGCCAAAGGCCTCTTCTCTCTCAAATGCCCTCCATTTGGCCTTTCAAACTCTCTGCTTTTATATGCGATATATTTGACGCTTTTTATCTCTGCGACCTCTAAACAAGTTGCCTGAATCCTAATGGTTTGTTTTGTTTTTTTTCGTACCGTCTTTTTGCGGTCCGCCCAAACTTACTTTGTAGCTCTGTCTCCACCTTCTCTGGCTTACATTTAGTCTCTTATCACTGATAACTTCCTGGATCACTTTCTCATTCTTCTTTCTGTGACTCCAGGGCAGACCTACCCCAGAGGAGCTCTAGATGGTGGAGTAAGGGCTTCAGAAGCAAGCAGACCTGGGCTTAAACCTGACTCCACCGACTATCAGCTTATGACATGTCTGTGGCAAGTGATTTAGACTCCCTGGGTACCAGTAATAAGGTCAGAACAAGTAAAAGTTCTCATCCTGCCTCTCCTTTAGTAAAGGACAGCCATCACTTGACATCTAGTAGATGGTAAGATCAGATAGCTTCTATTTTACATTCAACAGAGTAACACAAAGGGAAGCCTAAAATATCAACAGAATCCTGTCAAGTTCAAGGAGAAAGTAGAGAGAGAAAAAAAAGAGTCGCGATCCTAGGTGTAAGGAGTAGAAGGACTAATGAGCTGACCAAGCTTGAGGCTCCAGTCTCGACTCACTGACCACAGGCGGCCTGGTCCCCGTCTGAAGATGGCTATGGCTTGTGAATGGGACAGGAATGTGACTTAGCCATTAAGCCACCCCTCTGAATGTTTTCTGTGTCATTCCCAATCCTAGGAATCCTCCACTCTGAAGGTGGTTGTCCTGCGCTCTCCCAACCATGAGACTATCTTATACGTGGGTCAGTTTCCCGTTAACCGTTCCTATTTCAATCACAGGACATCTGAGACTGTGTCCCTTTGAGTAAGACTCCCGAGTCCCCAGTCAGCTATTTTTATCCGTGACGCTGAACTTCCACTCGGCACATCAATTGTGTTAATGTCAGCAGGTCCCAAGTTTCACGCTATAAAATTGTGATGGTTTTATTGACCAATTAGCATAGGCTAATGATGATTGTTTTTATGAAAGTTGGTGGGTCACACTCTGGACAGCAGGCTGAACAATGTCATTGAAGTTTTAATCATAGATCATAAAACGTTGGAACTGGAAGGTCTCAGAAACCAGGTAGTCCAGCCTTCTCTGTTTACAAAAAAGGAAACTTAGGCCTAAGGAGCTTCATTTCTGATTAAAATGACCAGCAAGATAGGGACATGGAAGTACCTGGAAGAACAGATATTTCTCCTTAGTCATTCAGTGAGGGACTCTGCTGTCACAGGAAGCCCAAGTTCACTGCTAGTGTCTGCTGCCCTCCCCTTCCTGCTGCTGCAGTGGGAGTGGCTTCTGCCCTGTCTCACACACTCCACATCCTGACTCTACACTCACGCTCTCTGATGTGCTTTACATTTTTTAGTAAGGAGGCTCTGAGCCCCTTTCTATCTTTCTTTCTTCCTTTTCTTTCTTTCTTTTTTTCTTTCTTTTTTGTTTTCAAGACAAGGTTTCCTTGAGTAGCATTGGCTGTCCTAGAACTCACTCTGTAGACCAGGCTGACTTCAAACTCACAGAGATCCACCTGCCTCTGCCTCCTGAGTATTGGGATTAAAGACGTACACCACCACCACCACTACCCAGCCTGACCTCTTTCTTACAACTATAAAACCTAGGCCTTAGGAAGAGCAGATGCAGAGATTCTTCTACAGTGGGGTTTTTAAGGTCAACATATGTGGAGAGATACTTTGATGGCCAAGATTTTCCTAACTCTGACATTCTATGGCATTAAGTTGCATGGACTACGTAATACTCTATACCTAATGATGTATTTACTTAAAAAATTCTTTCTTCTAGAAAGAAGCTTCTTTTTAAGTGTGTGTGTGTGTGTGTGTGTGTGTATGTGTGTTGGGGGTGTCATTGCGGTTAGCTTTTCCTGTGGATGCTGGGAATCTGAATGAAGGTCCTCACATTTGTGTGGCCCGTATTTTATCAACTGAATCATCGCCTTGTCCTTAAGCTCAGTTTTTCGGTTACCTTTCTCCTCACTTTGAACAGAAAATAACTTAAGGGACAACAATTTTATTTTGATCCGTGGTTCAAGAGGGCACAGCAGAGCACAGTGGGAAGGCACAGTGGTAACTGATGGCAGTAGAAGCAAGTACTTTAGACCCCTCACATCTGGGAAGACCACAGACAGGGAGGAGGGAAGGGAGAAGGGGCAAGGGTTGGGAAGTTCTGGAATTTTAACTGGCTTTCTTCTTTTTTATTTAGTTCAAGTCTCCAGTCCATGAAATTGTTATACCTCATTCAGAGTAAGTCTTTCCTCCTCAGTTAAACTTTGCCAGAAAAATGCCCTTACAGACATGTCCAGAGATGTGTCTTCTAGATGATTCCAAATCCAGTCCAGTCAACACTGTGAATTAATCAAGAAGAGTGGGCACGAACTCACCTTAGCAATGGCCGCACAACAAGACCTGCACAAGAACAAGCAGGATCAGTCAACAGCTCAGTGAGCAACTCTAATAGATTTAAAAAAGGGGGGAGAACATGAGGGTTGGGTGTATTCAGTGGGAAGTTAGATAGATGTTGGTATGATCAAGATACACTGTATATGTGTCTGAAATAGCCACAGGGTAAATAAAAAAATATTCTTTCCAAAAAAAAGGCAAACTGAGACACCTCAGTCGAAAAACTACGTTTTTATGGATGAGGTCAAGTTTGAGTCAACAAAGGAATCATGGCCATGCTGCAGCTCCTGGCCATCAGGCACAACCTGCTGCTCTTCGAGGCCTGGATGACGTCTCTATAATGAGACAGTCCCCCCCACTCAGCCAAGGAAAAATAGCCATGGCACTCTGAGGTGCACACTAGTTAGAAAGAGGAAAGGAACCGAAGAATACATTTCCACTGGTTTTACACTTCAGCAAACTGCATGTTGGCTGGCCCCTGGACAAGGCTGCAAGCCCTGGACTGTTCCACCCATAACCTTGTGGCTGCTGTCTGTGCGATGCTCACTCGGAAGCTCCAGTTGCACCAAGAGAGGCCGTAGCTGCTCCAGTCCACCCTTTGCCTGGCAACCTCCTGTTGTTCTGAGCCGTTGTGCTGATGGATTTCTTGTTCGACTGGGTCCAGCTCAAGGTCGTGGAGCAAAGCCATCGCAAATATCCCATAGAGTTTGCAGTTGGGACATCTCCTCAGCAATACAGAAACAGCGACCAAGATACGCTGTGCCCTTGCACAAACTGCTAAGGAATAAACAAAAAAAAATATTCTTTCATAAAAACATAGGTTGAGGCCTGGGGCCACCTTGACTGGAACAAATTCAGCTTAATAAACAGATGAACAACAAATCCACAAAGAGTGAGTTCCCACACAGTGGTGTTCAGCAGACAACAGGAAATCAGTCTGTCTATTCACCAGCCCCTCTAGTTGGTACTGGGGTGACAAGGTGACCCCTAAAGACAGATCACAGAGAAGCCTCACATACTGAGTGTTGCTCCCAACTGACAGCACTCCCTTCCTCTTTCCTCCCTCCCTGCCTTTCTTCTTTCCTTTCTTCCTTCCTCCCTCCCTTCTTTCCTTCCTTCCTCTTTCTTTCCTTCCTATTCTTTCTCTTCTCCCTTCCCTTAAGTATTTTTTTTAATATTTATTTATTTATTTGTTATGAATACAATAGTCTATCTGTATGTATGCCTGCAGGCCAGAAGAGGGCACCAGACCTCATTACAGATGGTTGTGAGCCACCATATGGTTGCTGGGAATTGAACTCAGGACCTTTGGAAGAGCAGGCAATGCTCTTAACCACTGAGCCATCTCTCCAGCCCCCCTTAAGTATTTATTGAGCATCTACTCAGTACCGGGTATGAAACCACAGGGCTGCTGTAAAAGAGGAAATACAAAAGTCAATAAATGGCTTAATAAAAAGAATCTTCCCAATGAAGGCATGAAGAAAGAAAGAAAGCAAAGTCATACACGAATGTAACTGTCTGAAACTCTTTTAGAGAATCCATTACATATTCTAAAGCAACTCCTCACAAGATGAGGGCAGAAAGAATTCAGGTGGAATGAGATTTAAAAAAGATAAAAAATAAAAAAATAAAAATAATTAAAAAATAAAAATAAATTAATTAAATTAAAAAAATTTTAAAAAGAATTCAGGTGATTGCAGGGGATCCAAGAATCACGGCATCCGAGCTATTTTAGGAAGATTCTACACAAGTGTCCCTATGTGACGGCGCTACAGCATCCTCCCCAGTGGCATCGGCATGACTCTGGGGCTGGCTCTGTGGAAGCGTTCTCTCTCCTGCTGATGCACCGAGGTTTAAAATGCAAGTCAGGAGGTAATGTAGACTTCCATATTCAGGAACCACAGATCAGACAGCGTGTGTTTTGAAAATGGACTTTAAAATGTCAGCCATATCTATTATAGCAACACAGAGAGAAGCGCGGTTTTTAAAGAGATAAAATACCTCATGCGTATAGTTGTCAAAGAAGAGCGGTGCCCTTTGGAAGGATGCTCGGAGCACCCTTCCATCCATCAGGCAGACGGTCCAGGAGAGCTTCGTGGAGGAAGACTGCCTTCAGGGACTGACAGAAGGAGGTGACCTGAGCTAGACACGGCTGTGGGGGAGGGGCAGTTAATGGGTGTGGCCTGAGTCCAGAATGCGCAGTAATGAGCCCTGGATAAATGATATGGGGTGAACATGGAGATAAACTAAGAGTAGGAACAGCGGGGAAAGGTTTTGGTTTAAAAGACTTGGACTGGAATAAAACGGGGGCTGGAGGAGTCTTGGCAGCCATCCTGAGCCCCTGGGGAAGGGCTTTGGTGGGTGGGTGTTGCCCCTGGGGAATGCAAACGCCCACTAGGGGAGATAATTCAGAGGAGACTGCTGGGGGAATTGCTCAGTGGTACAGTGCTGGCCTAGTATGCCTGAGGCTCTGGGTCCTCAACACAGCCACAAAACGGTCTTCTGGAGACTAGAAGTAGATTTGCCTGGGCAGTATCCTGTCCCCTTGGGGAACCTGTGCCTTTGCCTCCTCCTGTAGTACGTTAAACCGAGAATCCGAAGTGGCCATGGAGCCAGTCCAGACTGGGCAAGACAGTTAGAGGCAGAGAGCAAAGGTAGTGGTATTTCAATTGTGTTTTAATAAAGATTGCCCGAAGATCTGAGAGTAAGACAGTCCCCCTGGTCAGCTTTATAGACCAGGTTATGGAAACACACACCTTTAATCCCAGTAGCCTCAATGACACACATTTTTAATCCCAGTAGCTACACTAGTTGCCATAGAAATCAGGTGGTGCATGCCTTTAATCCCAGCCCTAGAGAGGAATATAAAATGGGGTGTGACATATTCCAAGATTCCTGGAGGCAGGATCGCCATTTCAGACTGAGGTTGAGGTAAGAACCAGTGGCTGGATGTTTTGCTTTTCAGATCTTCAGGCTGAACTCCAGTTTATGACCCTGAGTTTTTACTAATCGCGGTTCAGCCTTTGGTGTGGCTGTGGCTGAAGAAGAGGACAAAGATGGTCCGCATACTCTTGGACAATCAAAGAGAAAAGTCACTAAAGATGTCAAAACAAAAACCAGAGTGGCTATTCATTGTATTGTGTGTGCAAGCATGTATGTGTGTGTGCGCTCGTGCACACTACCCGCCTCCGAAGATGGGCACCATTATTGTCCCATTTTCTAGAAGGGAAGCGGAGGTGCAGAGACGTGAGATGATTGTTCAAAGGTAGCCCTGTTAAGAACAGTAGATCTGGAATTCAGAAATGATTTTGCACTCCCATAGAGCTCTTAGCCATTGCTTGCCCTGGTTAGTTCGGTCACAGGCTTGCTTTGAGTTTTCAGTGCTGTTGCTTTGGTGAGGAGAAACATGGAGGCACCTCCAGTTCTTGGGGTTCAGATCTGAACTCAGTGGTGGCATATGAGAGCACAGGGTCCCCGCAAAGGGAGCTGGACACCTGCCGCCAGGGGGTGAAGAACAAGAGCCCTCTTGTTCATCAAGCATGTCCACAGTTTTTTGTCGTAATGGTTATCATGACAGCCTTGGAAATTTGGAATAATTTTTTTAAATCCCCATTTCCCGGTTGAGGAACCTGAGCCTGGGAGAGGTGAACAGAATGGCCTAAGTTCATCCATCTAGTTGATACAAGGCTGGTGAGCAGAGCCTGACTTTCTTCCCTAGATTCTGTTTCTTGCTGGGATTGGATATGAGGTTCCTTGAAGCCATTTCAGAAGGGAAGAGAACAGAGGAGGGCTAGCTGGCTTTCAAAGAGCTGAAGGAGAGAGGCTATGAGGAAAGTGACTTTGTCCTTGAAGCCCTCCTCAGGGCTGAGTGCTCCAAGCTGAGGGTCTCTCTGAGAACAGGGTAGCCTAGTGACAGTGCCAATAACAAGGAGTCCCCTAATGAATGGGGTACCCTGTGATGTCCTCCTCTAGAATTTGGAGGATCAGGAGAAGGTGGTTTGATTGAAAAGGCCCCATAGGCTCACAGGGAGTGCTGTTATTAGGAGATGGGGTCCTGTAAGAGTAGGTGTGTCCTTGTTCCAACAAGGAAGTGTGTCCCTGGGGATGGGCTCTGGGGTTAGAGAAACTCAAGCCAGAGTCAGCGTTGCTCTCTCTTCCTTGCTGCCTGCGGGTCCAGATGTAGAACTCCCAGATACCACTGAAATAACTCCAGCACTGTCTGCCTGCCTGCTACCACGCTTCTCTGCATGGCTATAAGGGGCTAAACCTCTGAACTGAAAGTCAGGCTCAATGAAAAGCTTCCTTCATAAGAGTTGCTGTGGCCATGGTGTCTCTTCACAGCAATAAAACCATATCTAAGTGGCAGGTATCTTAGGTGTGGATCCCCTCACCATCATCTCATCCTTCCTGGTGCCTCAGACATGTGGGGGACCCTAAAGACCACAGAGGCTGTTCAAGTTTCCCTGCTGATGAGCCCTGGGCAGCCACGGAAGGGGCATAAGCTTTTGAGACAATCTGCTCTAGATTCTAACACCTCTCTGGGGCTTGCCACTTCCTGTTTTGGTAATTTTTGTCTCTGTTTCCCTTTCTATGACATGGACTAACAGCTGCCTCTTTATAGTCATAAGGAGTGCGTAATGAATGCATAGTCGCACAATTAAATGAATTTCCTTTATCTCAGGGGCCCACCACTTACTAGCAATATAAAAGCTGGAGATAATTCTGTAAGGTCCCTGCCCTCAGGCAGGTTACAGAGCCAATGACCCATTTCCCTCCCCCAGCATTTTCCACTCCCCACAGCTAAAGGCGCTCCTCTCCCTCCACCCCTCCCAGATCCTGCTAGTGGCCAGAGAGAAGGAGGGAGGGAGAGAGGGAGTCAAGCCTTCTGGTGAGTTCCTGAGCTATCAGGGGGAGGGGCTGGGTCTTGGAGGAGGGTGAAATAGAAGGCTCAACCTTCTAGAACTCTTCATATCAGCAGCCCATGCCCCAGAAGCCCAGAGAGTTTGACAGCAGGTGATGATAGCCTAAGCAGTCCCAGTTTCCTGAGGGAAGCTAGAGGCAAAGCGGAGAGCCCTGAAGTGCGCTTCTGTTGACAGCTGCTGAATCCCAGTGTCTGGCTCAGGATCACAGGCTGGAGGGGTGGAGAGGTAGTACACAGCATAAGACTTGGAAGATCCAGCATCGATGCCCAGAGTTCTGGGACCAAGTTCATCCTTACCAGTTCAAGGAAGACTCCTCATAGCCTAATCACCAGCTTGCTCTGGGCCCTGCTTGCCAGGCAGGGCTAATGTTCCCAAATATGCAAATAGGGATTATTATTCCCATTTGCTAGATCAAGTAGATCAAGAAACTGAGGCTTGGAGGAGTGGAGTGACTTGCTCCATCACAGTAACCCAAATTCTGATACAAGATCTCTTTGCTTCTCTCTCTCTCTCTCTCTCTCTCTCTCTCTCACACACACACACACACACACACAC
>NW_026067917.1:14311562-14334470 GCF_014885135.2 Alexandromys fortis
CTCCAGGGTCCTCTCTCCCACTCTGAGCCCCCAGCCTTCCCTCCACCCTCGCCCCGCCCTCCCCTCCCAGCCTCTCCCCCTTCCTTCTCCGCTCTCTCGCTCTCTGTGATTTATTACTTGCCCTGCTGCTTCTGACAAACTATTTGTAGGAAAATGAGATTTGGTCCGCGCTGGATGGTTCCTCTGGGAGGCAGGCGTGGGGGTCGGGTGTCGGAGCCCCTGTGTGGCGCCCCCGCCGGAGCCCCACGGCGCTTACGGAGCTCTTTAAGATAAATGAGCAAAATTAAGAGACTCACTGGGGGAAGAAAACCCTGGCTGGCAGCGAGTGAGAGCGGATGGTACACAGTTTCCTCCCAAAAAGGCATCCGCGTGCTCCCTACTGGGGCCTCCCCCGGCCGCTGCGGTCTCCAGGGAACTCCTCCCCAGGAGAACTTCCAGCCCCCTGGGCAGGAGCGGTTCTGTTCCCAGGATGTGGCACCGACAAGGTCTGAGACCTCTAGTAAGGTGCACAGACTGGGGACCTCAGTGGGGCAACAGCTCTGGGGTGGCATGGAAGAAACCTGACCGTAGAGAAGGGACAGAGAGCTCGTCTGGGGTGTTAATGGCTGTGCGGGACAGCCCCAAGCCACTGAGACACAAGATAACTTAGCCACACCCAGTCCCTTTTGGAGTATAGTTCACGTCCTCCTGTTGAGGGGACGGGAGGTTAGGCTGTCTCCAGCCTCAGGCTCCAGAGTGTAGAAGCCTTGGAGGCTCGGGGCAGTTCTGAGCTCTGAAGCCTCTCTTCAAAGTCAGGGATTTAACTCGTCTGTTTATTGGGGAACACAACGGGTGTGGCTCTGTTTGGATTTCCTGCAGTGCCTGTGGGCTAGCTCACCTTAGGCGTTAAATATTATCAGTGAAGTAAGTGCGTGAACAGGACAGTGTCTTGGAAGCTCAGGGCTGTGTTTTCAGCTCCAGTGGAATGTGCAACAGAACCAGGTTTTCAAGTTCCCTTTCTTTCCTTTTAATTTTAAAAGAAGTAAACTTTCAAGGCAGGTGAGCTAAGCATACAGGGGGAAATAAAGGGGCTGGTAGTGCGGCTCAGTGGTAGCGTCTTCCTCCCTCCGCATCAGCGTCAGCGTGGAAACAGTCCTTATCCCAATCTCCAACACAGAGGGGAGGAAGAGGAAAGAACCTAAAAGCCACCTGTTATTTCTGCTATTGATAGTTTGATGCTCTTTTTCCAAGTTTGAAATATGTATTAAAAACTAATATGCGATAAACATTTGTGATCTGCTTCTAGCTACTCGTCATTGTTCCACGAGTGCCTTTTTACTCTATTTCATATTCCTCCTAAACATAATTTTAATCACATCTATTTGTTTTATGTTGCATGTGTTTATGTGTGTAAACGTATGTGTGTGTCAGAGGTCCCAGTGCTGAGCTCAGGTGGTCAGGCCTTCACCTGCTGAGTCCTCTTCATGGCCCCCCTTTGAGTGAATTTGGTGTTTTACACCTTCATATGTTCTGTATATGATTATTTTTATAAGGGCCGTATTCTGTTCATTCCCATTATTTCCATGGTTTTTGCTGTTCTAAAGGTGTTGGTGCACGATTTGTCTAATTATCTTCTTTTTATCACAGCGATAAAGCAGCGATCTGCTCCTCCCCTGTTTCCTAAGGACAAGATGAGATGCATATTAATATAGTAAGTGACAGTCTCCTGGGCCTGACTCAGTTCTCAGGCTGGATGGGCTCCTCCAGAATTTTGCAGGTTTCCAAAGACATTCCAGGTCTGTAAGCCAAGACAATCTGAGGATGTTCTAAAAGCAAGGAAGTGGGTAAGACTTCGGCTGCTGCAAGTATCAAAGAAATTATAATAAGGTTGCAATGACCTCTGTTGTGTTTTTATATATGACATTAATTACAAAGTGTGCTAAAATGTAAGAGTTGAAAATGGTGAGATCGTCCTAGGACGCCAGCACGGAACAAAAATGCTGATAACACATATTGTACGAGAAAGGGGTGGGGGTTGAGATGGAAACCTATTAGAAATAAAAACAGAAAACGTGTGCCACCCTGCCCAGAGGGCTGGGACTTTGGCATGCAAGTTCTCTTCTCTTTCTTGGAGAACAAGGATTTATGGCCATGGCCACATTTTTCCTGTCTGTCTGGAACTCCTGGGTCTCAGGAATCCTGGGAAGTAGCGTGAACTTTTCCATGTGTTTTTTTTTTTTTTTCTTGAGTGCTTCCATCAACACTGTTATTGGAAGCCAAATAAAGTACACATACATAGGACTGAGTTTCTTCCTGACACAGCCAATCGATTTCTCGGGATCTTTGAGAATGGCTCACATCACTTGTTTTAAACTGCAGCGTTGGGTGGCTGAGCAGCTCTGATACAGAATGGCCAAGTTGGAGCGGGCACGACAGGAGCAAGGAGTGGGGCTGGGTGAAGCCCATGGACCACTTTCAGTGTTTGGAAATGACTGATTACAATAAATTTTTTCAAGCCAGTAAAAGATCAAGTGTTTTTGCTTTGGGCTGACTTATACCACATTGAGTTAGCATCCTTCCTGTCTCAAGTGGGATGCTCTGATTGTCTTTTCCCTAGGTCCTTGATTCATAGATGAAAGAAAGATCCAGTGGTTTAATAATCGGTCCGTCTAGCTGTCCTCATCGTGAAGGTGTGTGAAGGTGTGTGAAGGTGTGTGAAGGTGTTCATGACTGGGTAACAATGGGATCGTTGGTGGAATGAGCTTCGGAAGGAGACTCCAGCTTCTAACTGTTTTAGCTGCCCTTCAGAACATGCCCAAACAAGGAAAGACTCCCTTGACCCTAAAAAACGAACCATACGGTAAGGATTTTCTACTTAAATCATCCCAAATCTTTTTCACACCAAGGGAAGAGAAAGGTGGGGCCTCTCCTGGAGGGGGGGGAGCTGAGGTCGCCAACTGATTATGGAAGGAAGAGATATAACTGCAGAAAACACAGCTAGAGAGAGCGCGCCCCATAACTGATTCAGACTGGAGACCCCCTACCTCATTTTATTAATAAGAAAAGATGTGACGGCAGCTGTCGGGGTGCGGGGGGGGGAGAAATTAAAACACCATGATCTTTTTAATATGGTCCAAGATTTACTCTGCATAATCTAGTCATATTTTTGATAGGAAATTCACGACTCCTATGTCCCCAGTAACAGAACGGTGATCTTTATGGGACCAGCATGAGGAAGCTGGCGGGCATGGCCCCCGTCACATTAAACTGTCTCAGTGAAGAAGCAATTTGTTTGATATTAAGAGTTATAAAAATATCAGTGCAGAGCGGTTATGCTGGGGATATTGCGCCAGCCAATCTGAATTTTAATGTAGTGTGAGCAATAAGTGAGCAATAAGCACCGCGTTCCCCAGGCTCGCGCCACTTTTCCCTCTGCAAATATTTGAAGAGAAAAAAAGCTGAGGCTTGGGGTGTCTCGCTCTTTTCCATTTGGGCCTCGTGTGGGCTCTCTCCTCATCAGTTGCGGGAGAACTAACAAGGGTTACGAGGTGCCTGGGAAGGGGATTCTTGGAAAACCACCTAGCAAGAGTGACCACAGCATCTTTGGCTTGGAATGGCTGAAAATCAGACGGGTCACCCCAGCCACATCACCGCACCCGTGCTCCCCGTCGATGTAAATAACCAATCTCAGTGCCCCTCCGCCCGTCCATAGCCTGAGAATTTCATCCCAGCACTCTGTTAATTTCTTACTCCTCCCCATCCTTTATATCCACCCCAAAATGCCCTTCTCATCATCCTACCAAGCGCCACGGCACCCCATCCCTTTATCTCAGGCTGCGGCCCGTCGGCGCATGCTCTGACCTCTCCCCTCGCTCTCCCATCAGTCTTCGGATTATTTTCATCGTCGCCATTCTTCTCCTTTCACCTCCCAGTCACCTCTGCCCAGCCTCTCCTCCCATAAATATCCATTCAGCCTTACAGATAGATCCTCCTGATACACACGAACCAATTAATTCCATTTTCACAGGGTACCTACCTGGTGTCAGACAGAGTGACGGGAGGAGGCACAAACATGCAGAGGATCAGTAGTTTGCTTTCTGGCGTCTCACGGTTCAGTTGGTAGGGGGCACTGGGGTGGACCTGTTGGTACCAAGCAATCACTGGGGTCATTTTAACTCAGGGCAAGGTGAGATAAGATTCCCACAACAAAGGCCTCAGAGGGCGGGAGGAGGGAAGATTCATTTGACTGGGAGGAAATAGGGGAATATGCTGTAGAAGAGGTGGACAGTGGCTAGGCCTCTTGGCAGGGTTACTAATCAGAGTAACTGAAGAGCAAAATGAAGAGCCTCTCTCAGACGAGGCAGGGACATGCAAAATCAGGAGGAAATGTTAAGAAATAGTGAGTCCAACTGGAGAGGTGGCTCCATAGTTAAGAGCACTGATTGCTCTTCCACAGGACCTGAGTTCAATTCCCAGCACCCACAGGTAGCACACAGCTGTCCAGTTCCAGGGGTTTGACACCCTCAAACAGATACACATGCGGGCAAAGCACTAATGTACACAAAATAAAATCATTTAAAAGGAAAGAAGGAGCAAGTCATTCATCTTGGCTGGAGAGGCCCAGAGACATCCAGGTGTACGGTCAAGCTAATGAAAAGCTTCATACAAGCTGGTCCCCAAAAAGCCTGGTTCCCAGATTGGAACACATCCTATTGCACCACAACAGTGACTCTCAGAGTATCACATGGCACCCTTAGACGTCCCAAGATCTTTCCAGGGTGTCTGGGAAGGCAGGACAAGCAACGTATCCTCGTTCACCAGCGTGAGCAGCGGGGTTTCCTACTGTCTGTGTACAAGGGCTACACAGCTCAGCAAGCTTGCACTTCCTGACACACAGTGCTACAGATCATGCATGGGTGCGTCATCCTCTCAAGATGCAGGTAGAGCAAGCCTTGTGAAACGAGGGAGTGGAAATACTTTACAGCTCTGCCTTCAGATTTCACTTCGCTGCTAGACTTTACGAAGAGGTAACCTGACGGCTGTGGATGAGACTCAGGGGTAGAGCATTTGGCTAGCATGGTCAAGGCCCTGGGATCAATCCTAACTTCTGCCCCATATATAGGCGTATATGCTGGTGATGGGGGTTGGGTGGAGTGGGGGAGGGAAAGAACTTTTGAGGTAGTGTCTGAGAAGAATATCTGTAATTATCTTTAAAAGGTGATTAATATACTTACCACTTTACATATCTGAGACCAGATTTTACTCCAAATACTCTGACCAAATGCAACATATGGTAACACAGTGCTGAAGCAGATATCAGGAGCCATTTGTCATCTACGAAACAAAACTGTGCAAACACATATAATAATGACATTTAGCATAATAATTTGGAAATATTGTTGGTTTGTTTTTGTTTTTCGAGACAGGGTTTCTCTCTAGCTTTGGAACCTATCCCGGAACTAGCTCTTGTAGACCAGGCTGGCCTCAAACTCACAGAGATTCACCTGCCTCTGCTTCCCGAGTGCGGAAATATAATTATTTTATAAAAAGATATATTAACTTGAATGGATTTACTATATTATTGATTTTAAATCATTCATAAATGTATTAATAACTTGGTTTGTATGTAATATGGCAGCTATTAGTACCTATAACCCATATGATTAAATATCCCTAAATAGTTTTCTAAATAACTTTTTTAGATTATAATGTTCTGAGATCAAACTAATGAGACTTTTTGGACCTCAGAGCATTTCTAAAAGTTTAGTAGTTTCAGTGTCTTGTCTGTTTGGCTTAGGAAGAATAAGCCTATTCCTTGCCCTCTGCCTCCCTCCCCCCTCTATCTATCTCCTGTCTCTCTCTGTCTTCTGTCTCACTTTCTNTCTGAGTGATTAAGAACCTGGAAATTGCTTTACAATCTCCTCAGAACTGTTTTCTCTCTCTCTCTCTCTCTCTCCCTCCCTCTCTCTCTCTCCCTCCCTCCCTCCCTCCTTCTCTCTCTCTCTGTCTCTCTCTCTGTGTCTCTATGTTTCACTTTGTCTCTATGTCTCTGTCTTTCTTTTTTTCTCTGACTCTCTCCTCTCTCTCTGTCTCTGTCTCTGTCTCTGTCTCTCTCTGTGTGTATCTCTTGTTCTCCCTGTTTGTTTTCCCTCCAGCCCCTCTCTGCTCTTTCTCTGTTACTCTCTCCTCTTGCTCTTCTTCTCATTACCCCCCCCCTCGCCAGTTACAGAATGCTGCTTTACCCTTAAAATCCTCTGGAACGTTCTTTCCTTTCTCACCTACCCAACCTCCTTTCTGGAACACTCCCTGTCTGTCTCCCTTGCCTCCCAGATTCCATATTTGAGCCACTTAAATTTCTCTCCCTGACGTCCCTCTTTCACTGATGTCTTCTTCATCCCCAGCTCCCAACATCTTAGCCGACAGCTCCTTGACCAAGCCACGTTGTGAATGTAACTGCTCCCCATAAGCTCATAGGGAGTGGCTTTGTTGGAGCTGGTGTGGATTTGTTGGAGGAACTGTGTTACTGTGAAGGCCGGCTTTGAGGTCTCATATGTGCTCGAGCTAAGCCCACTGTCTCAGACCACTTCCTGTTGCCTGATGATGAAGATGTAGGACTCTCAGCTCCAGCACCATGTCTGCCTGCACGCCACCATGCTCCCCACCATGATGATAGTGGATTAAACTAAAACTGTAATCCACCCAACTAAATGTTTTCCTTCATAAGAGTTGCATGGTCAGTGGGCCGTGGTGATGCATGCCTTTAGTCCCAGTACTTGGGAGGCAGAGGAAGGTGGATCTCAGTGAGTTCAAAGCCAGCCTGCTCTACAAAGTGAGTTCTAGGACTACCAGAGACACACAGAGACACCCTAGAAAAAAAAAGTTGCCATGATCATAGTGTCTCTTCACAGCAATAGAAACCCTAACTAAGACACATGTAAAAGTCAGGCGGTGGTGGCTCACACCTTTAATCCCAGCACTCAACGAGGCAGAGGCAGGCAGATCTCTGTGAGTTTGAGACCAGCCTGGTCTACTGAATGAGTTCCAGGACAGCCAGAAATACAGAGAAACCCTGTCTGTCTCAGATTAAAAAAAAAAAAAAGACACATGTACACTTTCATCTTTACTCTGTAGCTTCTCAAAGCCTCAGTTTGCTGCTGCAGGGAGAAAGAAGCCTCTAAGTTTGGCCTGAGAATCATGCTGATCATTTCGGGGATGAAGGAGACTGATCCTGTGTCTCCTAGGCCAGCCTCCATCCTACCTCATGGAGCAGAAACGTGTTGGCAATCAGGAAACATGGATGTTTACAAGCTAGTTAATCATTGGCCTGGATAATTTCCATAATCTGTAAACGAGGTCATAAGCAACGAAAGGAGCTTTCTCCAAGTATCTCTCACAAAGTGCCCAGAAATTCTTCAGTAATTGAAGGATGAGGTCTACAGACCGCGTATAACAAACCCAGCTGTATATATCCACTTTCTAGATTCTCACATTCTCCATTGTCTTCTGCGGCTTTCGGTACTTCAGAATCTGCACAGGTTGCCTTTGGTGATGGCGACTCATATCCCTCACGTTATCAATGCCTTCTTGCTAAATGCCAGGCTCTCCGTGTTGCACCAAGATGCCATCTGCAGTCACGGCCCTCCCACCCACCACCAACACACAGGAGCCGAGGGGCCTTCACTGTAGTGTTTGATGTTTTTTGGCCCTTACTTCTTTAACTTGAAGGTGAGGAGAAGTTTATTTCCTGAAGACACTCTGAGGATTGTGTGGACTAATGTGTGGGCAGACCTTCTGTGATGTCCCCCACCCCCCTCAAATGCTACTTTTTATGATTTTCTTTCTGAAAAGTCCATTAGCCTATCCATGAAAAAAAGGAACAACAGTTGCTAATCTTCCAGCCTTTCACGTCTGTGGACTTCCCATTAGTCCGAGGACAACGCTGTCTCAGGGCGGACAAGTGGACACCGAGGCCTGGCTGCCTGCCCCTCCACCCTCCTCTCATCCAATCCTAACCTGTCTCTACTTAGCATTCTCTAACATCCTCAGTGCTTGGGAAGGCAGTCCGCCTGTTTGTTTTCTCTCCCTCCTCCATTCTTTGGACTTGCCCGATGTACTTTGAACAGAAGGATTCCTTATGTAATCTGACCACGCCCTCACCTTCCTGCCAGAGAGAAGAAAGAGGTCACATAGGCATGGTTCTCGAGACCAGAGAGGTCGCATCTGGGCCTAGAGAATATATCCCCAGCTCTCTTCTTGCCTCGGGCTCCTTCTGTCCATCTCGCATGGTCCCTGGAATGTAAGGTTATCCCCAAATCTCTCTGAACTCATCTGCAGCTCACACCTGTTTCTTGACCATGTCCCATCTTCCAAAACCACATTGCTCAAGCTTCGTCTTGAAACATGACCTCACCCTTGCTCTTGACAATGACTATGGTAACAATCTGGAAAATGGGAGGAGGAAGGTCCCTGCCTTCTTTTGTGGCTCCTTTATAAGGTGCCAAAACAGAGTTCCCAGCTCCCCAGATGCTATGGTTCCTCCAGCTTTGCATTCGCCCTGCAAATGGACTCCAGACTACTAGCACAGCTTATGTGGACACTGTTTAATGTTGGCTTAGTTCCACACAGAGCCATTCTGTCCACGGCTTGGTCTTATGTTCACACAGATCTGTAATGGTGGATCGTTTGCCCTGACGTTCTCCACTGAAAGCTGTCCCCTATGAAGACCCCAGAAATATCACAGATATTCATTCTTAGGAAGTGTCTTAGCTTTGCATAAATCAATAAGCATGAATGGATTGCATTGGGGGGGGCATAACACAGGGAGCACAAGACAGGCTTCTCTGGAACACATAGTTATGCGATCAGCTGTGCTAAGATGGGCCCAAACTCCACCCAGTTCTTCTCATGAGAAACTGCTTTTGGTGGAATTAAGGTAAAGTTGGCTGTGGAAGGTGTTGAGGAAGCCCATGCTGACAAAGCAAAGAGTTCTTTTGTCTTTATTCTTTGGATCATTTAACTGTTTATTTGGAAGATAACATCCTAGGGAAGACTGGAAGGAACACAATACCACACAACACTTTCTAGAAACAGGAAAAGGAAGAAATTGGGGAGTACAGGATCAAGAGAAACCCGCTCAGTTGGGGGTGGGGACAAGACTGTGCTCCTTTGGGCAATCTGCTTAAGCTCCCAGCCTCCCTCTATTGTTGACCCCCAAAGAATCACACAGAGGTCTACATTAATCATAAACTGATTGGCCCAGTAGCTCAGACTTCTTATTAACTAATTCTTATGATTTACATTAGCCCATAATTCTTGTCTGAGTTAGCCACCTGGCTTGGTACCTTTATAGGTGAGGCAGTCACATCTTGCTTCCTCTGAGGCTGGGTCACGACTCCAGACTGTGCTTCCCTCTTCCCAGCATCCTCGTTGCCCCACCTCAACTTCCTGCCTGTCTACTGGCCAATCAGCATTTTATAAAAAATAATACAAGTGACAGGATAAAAGACCAGCACTCAGTCATGGATCCTTTTCTACCCTACCCATCTCTAACGGGGGAGCAATGCCCCGATAGATCAGGCAAAAAGAGCAACAATACAGAGGTAGCATGGGGAGGGGGCAGGCAGTGAGTTTCCAGATCGGTTTGGGAATGGTTTGATGAGTCCAGGAGACCACGTCAGTCCTCTCAATGATGCTTAAATCACACATAAGAAGACACAACAACTAGAGCTGCCTCTCTGCTGGAGGAACAGCGGGTGCAAGACCGATCCTTCGTCCCTTGCTTGTCATCCCAAACTCACCAGCTGCTCTTTGGGACAGTACAGACCTCCCCCCATCCCGAAGTACATTCACTTTGGAGCTCATGAGGGTGGTGACAGAGGTACAGTGTGAGAGAAAACTGTCAAGTGGTCTCAAGCCAGAGAGCGGATTCCGAGTCAGAAGAACGCAGGCACCAGGAGACCTTGCTGAGAAAGAACAGAGGGAAGGCAAAAAAAAAAAAAAAAAAAAGGAGTAAAGCCAAGAAAAGAGAAAGATGGAGCGCAATGACGGTGCCGGTGCCGTCCTGAGGCTAACTGCACCGTGGGCAATAACCAGGAAGCCCGGAGGGACTTTGGTGTAGGAGAGAGAAGGAGCCCTGGTTTGGACGAGTTTCACTGCAGCAGTTGCAAGCCAACCGAACAGAGATCTTATATAGACAGTAAGAAATACGTGACAAGCGAAGGCTGAGGGGTCAGGGACTGAGATGTAGCTGGAGCGGCCATCGGACAATGGCACCAGCGCCTGGATGGTGAGGTCACTCGTTTGTCTTCCTCAGAAATCTTTATTAAGTGCCTACTGGGTGCCAGGCTTGGGTTTGACACCTGGGGTCATTGTGATGATCCAGATGGGGGAATTACATTGAGTGATTTGTGTACAGGAAGAAAATAAGTCCCGTCAAGACACGGTGGGAGGTCAGTCCGGGATGTAGGCCAGGAGAGATGGATAGTGTGACAGATCAGTTAGGACCCGGGGTCACCTATCAGCGACAGAAGAGGCGCATAGCGGTGGACTAAACAAGGATGATATTTATTAGTCTTTCACAATGCAAGAAATATGGAGATGACAGGCCAGGACTGACACAGCGACCCAGCAGTCAGGAGACATCAGGTGACATGCCCTCCAAAGCATCCTCTAAGAAGAGAGTGGGCCATGATCCCACTGCCTCTTAACCCCACACTCTGCTTTTCTGCTCTTCTCTGGGAGGGGGTTGTGTTTTTCTGAGTTTTCTACACAGAATCCTACGGGACTACGGAGAAGCCTTAGGGACAGCTGAGAAGAATAACGGGCAAACTCAAAGGGCAGGCACTTGTTAGGCTGAGTTAACACTCACCCAGAGTACTCCTGCTTATACATGTTACTACCTCATTTTACCCATAATTTCCCGGTCTCAGGAGAGTCCCTAAAAAATAGAGCATCAGAGGCTGGAGAAATGGCTCAGAGGTTAAGAGCACTGGCTGCTCTTCCAAAGGTTCTGAGTTCAATTCCCAGCAACCACCTGGTGGCTCACAACCACCTATAATGAGATTATAGGTCCTTTTTTGGTTTGCAGACATACATGCAGGCAGAACACTGTGTATTAAATAAATAAATAAATCTTAAAATAAAATAAAATTAAAAAACAAATAGAGCATCAGACTGACTGCCTGTCTTCGCTAAGGCTACTACTTCTGCCAGAATCAAGCTGTTTAGTTGGTATACATACACGTGTGTGTGTGTGTGTGTGTGTGTGTGTGTGTATCTGTGTCTATGCATGTTCAAGCTGCAAATGTGCCCTAGACTTCTATGTAGCCACCGTGTGTTACCTGTTGCCATGGACTTCTCCTCTCTCAATGTCCCGATTCCTTCTCTTCCTGTGGCCCCTCACTCAATCCAAACCTGAGATCTCATCTCAGACTCTTCTGAAGCACAAGACTGTGCAAGCAGTCCGTGTGGGGCTTGTGTTACAGAGGTCGGAGAGGAAGAAGAGAAGCAAAATAGGAGAAGGTGACCCACAGAAGAGGCACTGGGAAACCAGACAGGACAGCCTTTCTAAGAGATGGCTAGCCGTCCTGGCTCCTCATCAGATCATCCCAAAGATGGAGGAAGGGAACTCACATCTTTTGAAAGGATGACGTTGTCATAGGGGCTCTCTCCTGTGACCTTTTAATCTTCACACTCATTTTACAAAAGAGGAAAATTCACACTCATTTTCTAGGTGAAGAAACTTTGCCCTTTTGATCCATTAAGGCTGCTGCAAAAGCCAGTGGAAAGGGAATAAAGCTTCCTCGGACTGTCATCGGTGAGTATGGGCTATCATTGGCTGACTTGCTAGTCCACCCATGAGGCAACTTAAATATCTCTTGTACCCCGAGCCTGCTAACTACTAGAATGAGATGCTGAGATGAGAACAGTCAAGAAATTAGTCTTGAGATTGGGGAGATGGCTCAGTGGTTAAGAGCAGTGACTGTTCTTCCAGAAAACCCTGGTTCAATTCCCAGCACCCACATGGCAACTCACAAATGTCTGTAATTCCAGTTCCAGGGGACCTGACACCCATGGCAAAATACCAATGCACATAGAATAAAAATAAATTAATTTTTAAAAAGGAGATAACCTTATTGCTAAGACACCAGATATAAAATCTGCTGTAAAAGCCTCCAGAGAAAAACAAACAGACGAGTTTGCCTCGTGGATGTACTTCCTATATGACCGCTGGTTCAAATTCTTCAAGCCTTATTTTCTTCAGCTGTCCAATAGGATTAATTATAGGGTCCACCCAAAACGGGGAATAGTAAGGAATGTGTAAATGAGCACCTACAAAGAATTTTTTTTAGGTCTATCTCTGGGCAGGCTCAGGCACTATTAGCTTTGGGTATTATGTTTACAAATGGGGAAACAGAGGCACACATCCCCTAAATTCTGATCTAGAAGAGGACTTTGGACTGATAGTCTCCGAGGTCAGCCTTCCTCCTTCCCTCTCATCCTGGGAGCTTAACTCTCTAGAGCATTCCGGTTGTTTACATTTGTGTGGGGGAAGTAAGTGCCAGCCAGCGTGGGAGGATGCAACCCAGGAGAGACAGAAGGCCAGTCTCCAGCCCTGTCTCCCTTCCCAGGTTTATTCAGCTCCTAAGTATCCATCCCTTCCTGCCCTTTTCTCTGCTCAGACCCCCACAGGCTGGTTTCCATCCTGGAGCATGGAAGAACAGCTGGGAATCTCTTTCCATCTCAAGCCTCTAGCTTTAGTCACCTAAAAACGCTTCAAAAAAGCACACACAGGAATGAAATTTTCCTTATGTTGTTATGGTCACAAGATGAGATTTTCTAAAAAAAAAACCTTTAGCTTGGGAAACAGATCAATTGATGGAACTCTTTTAAAGGAAGGGCAGCATGAATGGGGAACCAGGAAGAAACAAGGAAGGGAGGGAAGAGAAAGGGGGAGAAGAATGAAGATAAGGATGAGTTGCCTTTCTTTGCTGATATAACCAGATCATTAAGACCCTGTGAACTTGAGATGGTCTCCCACAAGGCTGTGACCACTTTTAATGTGAAGCCCTGGCAGTAGCCAGGAGCAATGAGATTGCCCAATGGGGAAGTGGGGCATGAGCATTTTTGAAGGTGTCACCCCGACTCTCGCATCTCTCGGAGTTTGTTAAGATTCTTCACAGGTTGGAATGTACATGCCTGGAGAGTCCTCTGACACAGGGGTTTGCAGAACAGCCCTGGTGACTTACAACCCCAGAATAATGGAAACTTTTTATTTACTTCATTCATGAATTTCCAGGCCAAAAGAAGTTTCCCAGGTAACCTCATTTCCAGGATCCAGGAAGTCAGAGTTGGTACAAGCAGGAAGGGGTGGGGTGAAGGATAAGAGGTGCTCAAGCCTCAAGGTCTGGCTTGGGAGCACCATGACTGTAATTCAGGGGTGCCAAGCAGAAGGAAACACGGTTGGATGGGAGGATTGGGTGTGGGTTTTGCTTTCTCTTAGGGCCATTTTGGTTTTTGTTTCGGGACAGAGGGCCGGATTGCAAAGGAATCCTCAGAGGATGCAGGTCATGGCACATGCAGAGACCATGGCTACAAGGTGGCACCATGTGGTGCAATGTATGTGCCTTGTATGTGCAATGTATGTGCCTTTTATGTGCAATGTGGTGTGCAAATGTATGTCACTGTAACATATCCGCCCCTCTTCTGGTCCACATGATTACTCTGCATTTTAAGAAACTCAAAAAAATATGAAACCATAGCTATCAGGGAAGTGTATGCTCTCAATCTCTTGACTACTGCCACATCGAGGGTTCAAACGATGATAGCTGCATTCTGAGTTTGAACCCTGCTACCTTTGAACTCCCATCTACTTACCTGCATTCCCTCTATAGACTTCTCTTTCTTCAATATTTTAAGATTTATTTATTTTATATTATATTATATATTATATATATTTTATATTATATATATATGAGTGCTCTATCTGCATATATGCCTGCACACCAGAAGAGGGCATCTGATCTCACTACAGATGGTTGGGAGCAACCATGTGCTTGCTGGGAACGGAGCTCCGGACCTCTAGAAGAGCAGCCAGTGCTCTTAGCCTCTGAGCCATCTTGCCAGCCCCTCAAGGGACTTCTCAAGGGATAACCTTTGCAAGAATTTTAATCTGGGGTGCCAAGTGGTCACTTGGAAGGTTGAACAAGTTTCTGTTCATTTGTTTATTTGTTTTCCAGAAACACCACCCAAAGGAACTTTCTTCTTCTAACCTATTCTAGCCGTCTTCCCATCACAAGGTGCCCTCAGCTCCACTGGAGGACTTCTGAAAGTGGGATTGCCTTGATCCAAAGAGTCAGAATCTTATTCAACCCTTGGGCTTCCCCTTCCTTGTCCTCGGCATTCTAGTAGTTTAGTTTGGATGTCACCCTGCTCCTGAGTATGGTTCATCTCAAAAAACCGACCTACTTACGGATTTACTATACAAAATCCTGAAGATTATAAGATTATTGTTTTTCTGGGAGGAATCTTATTTCTATGAGAATTAAGATTCAAACAGACTTTGGAGGAAGAGCTGTTTCCTGGAGTTAGCTACTAGATAGTGCCTGGGTTTCTGCTCCGGCCCAGGTAGTTGGAACTTCTATTCCAATGAGGAGCATTGGTAGGGCAAGGCGCTTTTCTGTAGAACAAAGCAGCTGAAACAGGCACCAGAGAGACAGTTACTCTGACTCACCTAGTTACCAAGGCTTTAGGATCATCGTCCTATTTCACAGGTTGAATAAATCACATTTTCAGGGCAAGACCTGCTTCCAGTTCCTTATGACACCTTGTGCATCGCACATGATCTCCAGTACTTCTGAAAATCATTGCTGTTTACTGTCTTATACAAGGCATGCCAGAGACCCAGAAGTGTGACAGCCGCTTGCTTTAACTCCACAGACTGTTTAGATCTTGACTGATAGAGCTTCCTTTTTGTCAGACACATGAAGCTTTGTGAAATATCTTTTTCCTGTTTGGGGCCAGGCCATAACACGTGTCTTGTCAGATCCTGGTTATAATACCCACACTGCCCAAGATGTTTCCTTCTTCTTATTCCTTCCTTTCCATCCTTCTCTCTTTTCCCCTCATCCCTATTAATTACTTACTCTGTGCCTCACACTCTGCTGGGTACCAGAGGGATGAGGGATGGGTAAGACATCGTCCTTGCCCTTGAAGGGCAAGCACATCATCCAGTGTGGAAGGCAGATGTGTACACAATTAACTATAATAAAATATGGTGAGTGATATAATGGAGATCTTCCCAAAGAGTCATGGGAGCGCAGAGGAGGGAGCGAAGGAGCTGCCGCAGAGGTCACCAGGAAAGCTTCGGAGAGAAGATGATTTCGGAGTTGCTTTTTGAAATGTGGATAGGGAAGGGCAGTCCAGGCAGGGGAACAACAGGACAAGCCTGGAGTGTCCTGCGGCTAGAGTATAAAGGGAGGGATGTAGGCTCACTCAAAGAGGTGGTTCAGGATTAGAATTCGGTCTGATGGGCTGCGTTCCATGCTTAGACGCTGGCGCTCTGGTTCTGTTTATGAAGGACGGCGATACCTAGAATCTTTTGTGGAGCAATATTGCTTAGCTGCAAGACCCAAGGTGAGTGGCAAAAACACGTATAGCATGGAGGTGGATCAACTGTGTTTTTATTGCTGGCCACTATGTGCCAAGGGCTACGTTAGTGACAGTAAAGCCATAAAATAGACATCATAGTTCATAGAGCACAGGAGACCAGTGACTCACACCGGGAACAATTTGGGAGCAGCAGAAAGGAGTACGGTGCGAGATTATATAGCTGAATGGCTGTGGGCCAAAGATGGAAGAACATATAAAAATCTGAATGAACTCCCTGAATGAGGGGGTCCAGCTGGCCGTTGTTGCCGGGTGGTTTTCCTCAGGGAAGTCACGTGAGCAAAGACCTGCAGTGACATGCAGGTCTAAACCTGTGGGTATCCCTTGACGGACACAGAAGCCAGGCCAGATGAAGAAGGAACTTGAAGCCAGGGGAAACATCACAGGAGCTCTGGGTACAGAGGAGCCTTAAAGCCCAGCCCTCCTAGGAACATTCCATGTCCCACACATCCTAAGTGTGAGGATTCTATGCTGTCCGTGCATGTGCTCACCAAGTTTTGTTGGAGCATAGACTGACTGGGGTGCAAGGCTTCGGCGTGAGGTGTCTCTGCTTGATCTAGATGACGATTGTGTCCTTCGTCCCGTGGTCCCAGATGTATCTATCTGTATCCTTCGCTCTCTGCTGCAAGACAACGCTTGGCTTTCAAATCAAATTCTGCAACTTTTTAGCTTCCCCTTTCTAGGTTGGAAAGTCCGTTTTCCCTGTTCTTCTTCCTGGAGGAGGCTGTGACTGGGGCTTCCTCCCAGTGTTATCTGGTGCTTGGGGGTGGTTTCTTGGGCCTTGATTCCACCACACACACCCACACACACACACACACACACACACACACACACACCGATTTTTTTCTTTACCAGGCACTCACGTAGGGTAGGATAGCCTCAAGGTCACTGTACAGAGTAGGTTGACCTTGACCTTCTGACCTCCTGCCTCTACTTCCTGAGGGCCAGGGTTTCACGCCTGCTCTACAATGTGGGGTTTGTACCGTGCTAGTGATTGAACCTTTTCTTTAAGCATTCTAGGCAATCAATTTGCCAACTGAGTGGCATCCCCTCCTTCCAAGTGCTATCTGCTCAGAGCTATGCAGTCTAGTTACAGTTCAGGAGGCAGGGACTAGTCTCAGTGAAATAGTATTCTGAGAAAGCAAGACAGATCCCAAGATTCAGGGTGTGTTTTGATTGCTAGTCTAGAGGCAGATAAAAGCTGAGGGCAGCTGACGGGAGCGCGGTACTAAAACCTGGATCAAATAGATGCAGGGCCAGGGGGTGAGTGAAAAAGAATGAAATCAGGGGCCATTTCAAACTCTGATAAAATAGAAAGACGATGATAATCCTAAAATGTGCCATCAGGGAGACTTAAAATGGAATTTCTTTTCCAATGGAGAAAAAATAGTAAGTTGGTGGAGAATGGCAGCTGACTAGGGAATGATGCTGAGCCTGTTTGAAGAGCAGGGCACGTGTGCCATGGTGCCTCAGAGGTGGCTGTATTTGTGCTCTGGAGCCCGGTCGCTCTGTTTCAGATCCGAGATGTGGGCTCTGGAGTCTTGAAAGGTAGGCGCCTGGAGGAAGCAGAAGAATACACGGAGCAGGAGTAAGTCATCAAGAAAGACTCCTGGGAGTCTCCCTGTACAGGCTGGGTGCCATGGAAGAGACAGCAACAGCTATCAGCAATAGAACAGTGTGGAGGATACCCACAAAGAGGTAGTTGTCAGTGATGTCAAACACTCAGGAGCCCGAGGGAAGCAAGACTGCTGGACCCAGGGGGAGTCGGGTTTCAGGAGATTGGTGGTGGTTGATGTGACACTGGCTCAGAAGGGCCTGGTCATGCCCTCTCCTTAAACTCTCGCCATAAAGAGCCACCTCACCACCCTTACAACCACCACCACTGCCGCTGCCGCGACCACCACCACCGCCACCCCACGCCTTCGCACCTTTTGCTTGAGCTTTTCTACGTTGGTTCCCAGCACCCTAGCGGCTGAACCAGCCACCTAGTTAGGGATTTCCGTAAGTGGCATGGCTAGGTTACCTTCCCCAGGGGTGAAGCCTTCTGTCTTTCCTAGAGGGGAACAGACAGGGCTCGAGTCAGCAGTGAACCGACAGGATGCCCGTCCATTGGGGTGGTACAGTAGAAAGACTGGGGTTCTGTTCTCGCAATGCCAGCCTTACAGGCTCCTCTGGGATGTAGCAAAGCCGGCCACGTGGCTTCAGGGGCCAGAGGATAAACTCAGAAAAGCTTCTTCCCCTCTGCCTCCTCCTGGCCCGCCCTTTGCTGCCTAACTTGCCCCGCCCCCTTCTCACTGAACCGCACCTCCCGGTATATTACATGACCTTCCTCCTCCTTTCTCCCTGACTGGTCGTGTACCCCCGCTGTAGCAGCTCTTTATAACTCAGGAGCTCGTCGTGGACTACACCAAGGGCAAACGTGTGAGCTGTTTCTAAGCTTCCATGGCAGAGACCCCAGAATTCCAGCAAGGAACAAGGCAGGTTCTGCCAAGCCTGCTCCTCCCAGGATGCACTGGGAGCCTGGGAACCAGGAGGGAGGGAGGAGGCTCAGCTGAGGAGCTCAGGATTTAATTCTATGCATCATTAAGTAGTCCTCTGAAAGTAGTGTCCCCCTATACATCATCCATGCTTAGTAAACAGCACGCTGACATTACATTAGCGGCTGGAAATGAATTTTCTCTTTTATAGGGAAATTGAGAATCCGCCAAGAAGAAAGAAAGAAAGAAGAAGAAGGAAAAAAAACCCTCAAAACCAATTATCTAGGCATTTATGAGTTCCACCCTGGCCCCTCTCTCTCTTCTCTCTCACTCAGATGCAAAGAAGCATTTAATATTTAATATATTAAGAAAAGAAAGAAACTTTGATAGATTATGTGGAATCTGGCATTAATTCCCCCTCTCTTCCTTACTCCCAAACCCGTACTTGATTCTAGCTGACATTTAAATGGATTAAGGTGTTCAGATTTACTTAATAGTGTTGACATTTTGGAAATATTTCTGGCTTTTTTCCTTCTCCCTAAAATAATAGTAATAAATAAATAAATATGGGGATGGATCATCCCCCCCCCCTCCTGCTCAATAGACTAGCTCCAGCTTTGTCCTACCCTCCAGGGCTGGCACAATTTACATATTTTTCCATTCTTATTTACAAGATTCAGGACAGAGAAGAGAGAAGCTAAAGTCCCTCTGGGAAAAATGATAGGGCTGAGGGTGGGCATGCGGCACAGCCAGTCAGAAGGAAATCCACTTCTCACCAAGTCCTTTCCCACCTTCTCTGAGCCAGGAATTTATCTGCCTGTCTCTGCTCCCCTGTCTCATTCCACCCCTGGTTTAACGAGTCTTCCTTGCTAGGATTGGAGAGCCCTTCTTCCGCAGTCTGCCAAGGTTTGTTTATAGATCCGCCCTCAGGGTCCAGCCACATACAGCTGAGTCCTGGCCCTGGAAATACAGTCTATTGGATAAGACAGAAGAACGGATGGGTTTGGCCCTCTCTGCCCACTCTTCTCCCTGGGGTTGGAGCCTTTCTTGCATGGCGTTGTGATAAGCGATCACATCTATGTGTTGAGTCCCAGTGTGTGGTTCCATGCTGGGTTTTTGTTGTTGTTCTTGTTATTGATTTGGTTTGGTTTTTGTTTTGTGTATGTGTGTGTGTTTAAAAATTTTTTATTTTAATTGTTTTTTTTTTTCATTTTACATACCAACTACAGTTCGCCCTCCCACCCTCCCTCTCCCCCCCCTTCTAGTCCCCCCCCCCCCACTCCTCAGAAAAGGTAAGGTCTCCCATGGGGAGTCTACAAAATCTAGCATATCAAGTTGAGGCAGGACCAAGCCCCTCCCCCCTGTATCTAGGCTGAGCAAAGTATCCCTCCATAGGAATGGGCTCCAAAAAGCCAGTTCATGCAGTAGGGATAAACCCTGGTCCCACTGCCAGTTGACCCACAGACTTCCCAAGCCACAGAACTGTCACCCACACTCAGAGGTCCAAGTTCACTGGGCTGAGCTCCGGGGAGTCCAGTCGAAGGCAGGGAGGAGGAATTGATTATGTGAGCAAAGGGGTCAAGATCATAGGGAAACCCATAGAGACAGCTGACCTGAGCTGGTGGGAGCTCACTGACTCTGGACTGTCAGCTGGGGGCCTGCATAGGTCCATGCTCTTTTTAATCTCTGCTCTTGGCTCCTGGCACATTGCTTGGTATAAGTAGACACTGGTAAACGATACAGCAAGCAGAGAGGGAAAGAAGGTTGGAGAAAAGATGGAAAGGTTGGAGGAAATGAGGGAAAAAAGAAAAGAGGGAATCGGAAGGGAGGAAGGAAGCAAGCAAATAAGCAAGATAGGAAAAGCAGAGGCAAAGAAAATGGGAAAAAAAAAAGATGCTTTGGAGCTTGAAGTTTTCACTGGGGAGCGTCTCAAAGCCCTGCTGTTCTGTGTGGGCTCCAGACAAAGCCAAACCATAGATGCACTGAGTTGTCTAATTCCTGCACAGTTTTTCTGTGCTGATTCTTGCCCACCAGCTTTCCCTGGCTAGTGATGGTGGTGATGGTGGTAGTTGGCCCTCACAGTAGAGAGAAATAACCGACAGTCCACAGACAGCCCCGTGTTTTTGAGGGACGGCTCTTCATCAATATCCCCCAGAAGGAGCTGAAATCCGACATCCCTGAAGAACAGCCTCAGCCTGTGATTTAGCCTGGGCTATCTATTCCTCAAACCCCCATTTTTCTCACACAGAAAATGGGAGTAACCACCCCAACCTTTTACCACTGTTCTACGGGTCAAGAGGGTAGAGTATGTTTGCCAATTTGGAGACCGGCACATAACGAGTTGCCCACAAATTGTGACTCTCTTGCTGCAGAGCAGGTATTTAACCCAGGAGCTGGGCCGTGGTTTTTCTCCAACTCTGTTTAGCCCACCCAGATATCAGAGTGGAAGGAAACGAGTGACCCTAGCTGTTTTTGAGGCCCAACAAAGAACTTCTTTAATTATTTTTAGAAGGCAGAATTTAATGTATAAATAAGATTAGGTACCTGGATAGATTTGTTTGTTTGTTTTGGGTGTTTTGTTTGCTTGTTGTTTGTTTTCAAGACAGAGTCTCTGAGTAGCCCTGCCTGTCCTGGAACTCGCTCCGTAAACCAGGCTGGCCTCAAACTCACAGAGATCTTCCCACCTTTGCCTCCTGAGTGCTGGCATTGAAAACATATGCTACCACTACCAGGCTAATTTTTTTTTTTTAAGAAGAGTTTTCGGGGCTGGAGAGATGGCTCAAAGGTTAAGAACACTGACTGTTCTTTCAAAGGTCCTGAGTTCGATTCCCAGCACCCACATGGTGGCTCACAACCATCTGTAATGGGGTCTGGTGCCCTCTTCTGGAGTGCAGACATACACACAAACAGAATATTGTATACATAAGAAGAGTTTTCAACAGTTTCTACAGGAAAAATTATAAGTAGTTTTTGCCTTCTAGGATCAAGGAAGAAATGAAGACAGCATTCTGAGAGGCAAGGGGCATCATTAATTCCAACAGCACATCTCTGATCTTCTTACTTACCTGCTTAGATTTCTGTATCTCTTCCTGGCTTTGTCCCCTCCTGGACCTGCCAAGGTACTCTCAAGTGAATGTTTTCTAGGGATGCATACCAAAAACAAAACAACAACAACAAAAAAAAAACACCGTAATTTTCATTAGAATACCCTATTTTCACAAAACTGACTTTTATTTCATCTTCCAAAGATAATCCAAGTCCAGACATCCCAGAAACACTTCCTGCCTGCTGCAGGGCTGCTGGAGCACCAGACTTGCTTGGCTTAACAGAAGATTCTGTAGGACTCCAGGGTTTTGTTTAAACAGCCTCCCGCAGCCACAATTAGCCTACGGTCCACTTTGTAACCCATCCCCCAAAACAACACCTTTTGGTTTTCCTGTTCTGCTGCTGTCTTGAGCCCCTGAGAGTAGGATCACTGTTTTCGTGCGTGCAGTTCAGTGTCTCTTAATTCCAAAGGAAGTAAGCTTTGTCTAGCAATCTGCCAGACGCTGCAATAGGCCCCAAAATGAACGGATGAATCAGATGGGGTTCCTTTCCACGGGCTACAGCCTAGAAGGCGTGGGAAGGTGGAAGTTTGCAGTAAACAGTGTCCCTAATCAAAGTGAGTCCTAGAGACAGAACTGCCAGCATTGGAGAAGAGGGGTGGGGTCAGGACACATGGGGGTCAAGAAGAGACAATTCCCCAAGCAGGCTGGTGAAGCTGGGGAGGTGGGGAGCAGAGAACAGAATTAACATACTCAGAGTCTTCTTTCCGTTTAGGAAAGGAGCATTTAAGTAGGCGTAAGTTAATTTAGGGGACCCTGATTTATCGGATTGGATGCATCTGTGAGATAAGAGAAGGGGAATTCTGGTTCCTGACGTCACGGCCTTACTCTCTGCTTTCTTTTTTATTTATTAAATGTTTTCACAAGCCGCAGACTTGAGATGGCCACCCCAGTCACTTGTTCGTCCACCCACCCATCCCTCCAGCTAACCCTCAACCATTTACGTCTCCCTCAAGTTACTCTTCTGCATCTATACTGCACTGGCTAATGTGAAGCTAGTGAGAGGAGCTCAGAGGGTCAGTACGCGACAGGAATGCGCCAGGTGCTAGATGGCAGCTCAGGGTGTTCATAAACACTAGTTGATTTCTTCGTGGGTTTTTTGTTTGTTTGTTTGTTTGTTTGTTTTGTTTTGTCTGACTCCTCTGTGCAACTCCAAGTTGCAAAATTTCCTAGATGGTATATATAAAGTACAACAATCGACCAACACCAATGTAAAGACCGAACATCTTGAGAGCAAATGCTAACTGTAAAGTCCTTGGTGCCTTCCATCTAGCACGACTGGCCGTTATCTTGAGCTCTGGCTTTTTTCATTCTTTTATTTTTTCATATTTTGTTTGTTATTTTACATTTTTTTAATTTTGTGGGAATGGTGTCAGTCCATATGTGTGGGTACCCTTGGGTAGCTTAGTGTTTCCTGTCCTGCAGTAGTGCTCGTGAGGTTCCTGAGTGCTGAGAGGTAAATGTGGGCTTCACACTCTCACAGTACAGCAATGTGCAGTAAGTTTCCTATTTGCTGGTAGCAAACATATGGCTTGCTAGTTTGTTCCTAGGGCCTTTCTCCTTTGCAGCAATGTGGCTGGGAAAATATTCCTGGTATCTCCTGCTGCAGAGGCTCAGTGTGTGTGTGTGTGTGTGTGTGTGTGTGTGTGTGTGTGTGTGTGTGTGTGTGTGTGTGTGTGGGG
>NW_026067917.1:14334582-14373494 GCF_014885135.2 Alexandromys fortis
TGTGTGTGTGTGTGTGTGTGTGTGTGTGTGTGTGTGTGTGTGTTTACGTGTTGGGATTAATGAGTCCTGGCCTTCAGCTGCTCTTCCCTGCTAGAACCTTCTAATTGAAGTTACTAGAAGCTGTGCCTAGCTTAGAGGATCAGAGGATGGGATTTTCACCTGTTGGCCATTGACTGCAGTGTATTTAAGCCTCCATGGTGCTAACAAAGAGGGGCTTTGGGATCAGTGTTTAAAGGCCTGTGCGTCGGTCTGTCTCTGCGTCTGTGTTCTCAACCTCCAGCCCCTTGCCCAAAGCTCACGCACTGGGGTCTAACACATAGAGCGCAGACGGGGGGGCCGCGATACATGGCATTTACATGTGTTTGCATGTGTGTTTACGTGTGTTTGCATGTGTGTGTGTTTATGTGTGTTTGCATGTGTGTGTTTACGTGTGTTTGCATGTGTGTGTTTATGTGTGTTTGCATATGTGTGTGTATGTGTGTTTGCGTGTGTTTGTGTGTGTGTTCGTGTGTGTGTGTTTGTGTGTGTGTGTAGCGTTTATCTACCAGTGTAAACAGAGGGACAGGCTATACATGTTTTCAAATGTGCTAGTAATATTGGCATGTTTCCCAATGCGCTTGCGTTGCTGTGCTGTCCAGCTCGCTTGCTCTGCTTCTTCACCAACACTTTGCACTGTGTGCGCTTTACATTTAGGGACAGGTGAACTTGTTTTTCACCATGGTTTTAATTTTCTAGATCACTGATGAGATGAAATGGATTTTTGTATGCTTATTAGCAATTTGTGTGTGTGTGTGTGTGTGTGTTTTAAGCAAATCATTAAAATGACAGTTGTACTGTATCTTTCCAGGTTGTTCACCTTTTCCTTTCTGATCTGCAGAAACTCTGTTTGGAAAATCTATTGATCATTGGGCAGGTTTCAAATATTTTCTCCCAGTTTGGCAGTCTTTTTGTTTTCTTGGTGAGTCCATGCTCTTAATTTTAGCACAGTCAAAGTTAGCAATCTTTGTGTGTGTGTGTGTGTGTGTGTGTGTGTGTGTGTGAGAGAGAGAGAGAGAGAGAGAGAGAGAGAGAGAGAGAGAGAGAGAGAGAGAGAGAGAGCGCTTTATTTTTTACATTGGGTTTTAAAATCAATACCGTTCCTATCCTGGAGTCATAAAGATAACCTCCCATATTTTCTTTTAAAGTTTTAAATGTTCCCTTCACACTTAAGTTAGTAAGGCATCTAGGATCGATTTTGTGCGTGCCGTGAAGTGGAATTGCAATTTAGTTTCTCTCGCTGGTTACACAGTTGCTCCAGCGGCATTTGTTGAGGAGACTCTTCTCCCCTTGCTGGTCTGAGACGATAGTAAGTGGTGCCCCCTATGCAAGAGGATCAGATCTGGGGGCCCTGTAATCTGTTTCGCCAAGTACCTCACCCTTCATCTCATTTCTGCAGATGAACCAACAGACTCAGAGCCGCTCTCAAGTCAAAAATACTTCGGGAAACAGCTAAAATGATTCATTTCAAGGAAGCTTTTCTTTATAGGTGCATCCAGAGGTGGGAAGCAAGCTGCGCTCAAGAAGAGAGCTCAGCTAGCTCTGAAGTCGGCCTGTGTGACGGTGGACACGCCCCTTTCTGCTTTTCTGTGCCTCCGTGTCGTGTCTTCACCTGTTAAGTAGTTTATTTCCAGAGATGGGACACAGTGAATTTCATGTCCTAAAGGACGGGAATGTGCCCAGTACTAAAGAGTCCACAGAGTGCACTTCATGCAACCCAAGCCGCGAGGGTGTTTTCCTACAGCTCTAGTCCAAAGTGAGCGAGGCCGCGGAATTTATCCCACAAGAAAATGAGCCCTAACCCTCCAGATGAATTATTTGTCTCGGCTCACCAAACTCTTTCCCCATACTTCCTGACTTGGTTCCAAACTCATTTCACAGGGCACACGACTGTGACGTTTTTTCTGCTAAAAAACGATTGCGAATAACTGGCAAAGAGGAGCTTGTTTTGTATTGCTGATTTGGGAATGGCAGGTGTGGGGGAAAGCATGCAAGGAAAGCAGTGGTCAAGCACTTGAACCCCAGGATCTTCGTTCAGTCCAGCAAGAAGAAACGCTTGCTTATCAAGTACTGCCAATCATGATACAGTTAGAGCACTTATAACTGGCCAAGTGCTCTTTTATGACTTGGTCCATGGTGTTGTCTTAACACAGTGAGATGGTTGAAACGGGACGGTAGTTCAGGACATCTGAGACAAGTTCAAATCTATGGAACGACTGAGGTGCCTGTCGTCAGCTCCACCCTGCCCTGGCTTCAGAGACTTGTCGAGAGGTGCTGCCTTTAACCGGTACCTGCTCACCCTGTTTGTGCTCGTGGCAGCAATGCCAGATGCAGATTCGAGCTGGCCATTCAACATCCCTATTCATCACAAATACGACTTCACTGCCGCCGTCATTTCAGAGAAGTTCTGAGCATTCTCTTACACAGTCTGCACACGTACGAGGTCAGAGCTATAGTCCGACTTGAAGTTCAGAAGATGCTCTGTGAGCCACGGTCTCCAGCTGGGCTTGATCATTCTTCCAGGTGACAGCTAAGCTCTCTCCCCACTCTCAAAAATGCAAGAAGGAGCAGGGCGGTGGTGGCGCACGCCTCTAATCCCAGCACTCGGGAGGCAGAGACAGGCAGATCTCTGTGAGTTCGAGGCCAGCCTGGACTACAAGAGCGAGTTCCAGGGCAGGCTCCAAAGCTACAGAGAAACCCTGTCTCTAAAAATAAAAATAAAAAAAATGCAAGAAGGTTTTTATGTATCATTTGTACTCAGATGGAGATATCTTCTAACATGATTCCTTGGCGCATTTGCTATTAATTTCTAGTAGGAATCATGGTTCTCTGACAACGTGTTGACCTTAGGACAACGGTGAGACTGGTAGACTACAGCTCCTGTGCTAACAGGGTCAGGTCTAGGCTAGACTTGGTGATCACAAACATATGACCAAGACACTTGGACCTACCCTGGTAGCACTTGAAATCATTGTCCAGGACAATTGATTAAAGAATTCCAACTTTCTGATCCCTTGCCTGCTCCAAGCTACCCTTTATACATATAAATAATATGAATATCATTCTCCCTGACCCAGCCATAGGTACTAATCTTGAAAACTCTGTGGATTTCCTCATCGTCTTTAAATCCAATAACCATAGCCCCTTTCTTCATTATTCTTTATTACTGCCCCATTTTTAATTAAAGTGCTTCTTCCTCTTACTCAAAGAGATAGCTATGTGGTTCAACACGCTTTCTCTGGTATGGCTTATAGTTCACATTGCCTGCCTGGGAATGTGCGTCCAAGAACCTCCTTCTTACAGATGACCTCCAAGTCTTTATCACTTGGGCCTATTGATAAGAACTTCGGTCTCCCCAGATGTCTATGCCCCACTTGCTGTGCTCTCCTGATGCTTGCCTGCATCATCAACTGTGGACCACCTCACAGACATTGCCACCATCGTACACATTGCTAAGAGTTACCTCACCCCCCCCCGCCCCCGCTGCCCACCATCATTCCCAGTGTTCCGTCTAGCAATCAAATCTCATCCACTTCCCTTTCCCATCTGCTTCTAATTTTGTTATTAAGATTTTATGTCCAGGACGTGCTCCCGTTGCCTTCAAATCTGCTTTCCTGTGGGCAGCTGCATAGTGTACCTTATTCATGTCAGACCTTATGAGATCTCTTTCTCTCTTCCAATGACGGCTTGACTTTACCTACGTACATTCACCACCACCAAGCTTATTTGAGTTGCCATAGTGACCTTGTCGATGGTGCTTATGTTTGTGTTACATTTTCCGCACAGCGCTCTCTGGATATCCGTGCAAACTGCTCACCTCCATGACATCTCCCTCATTTCCCGTGGCTCTTTGGTCACAACGCTGTCTGTTACCACACCTCAGGCCATTCCTCCCCCGAGTCACCTGCTGCTTCAGTGACACAGAGTTGTTGCTAAGGCTAAGGGAACTGATAGATTACTGAGAATTCAATAGAAGGTCGCCTTCGGCTGCTCCTTTAGTCTGTTTCAGACTTACACTAATTTCCTGTATGCTCTTTGACTGCCAGACAAACTTCCTATTAATCCCTCACTGAACGCTTTTGTAGAACTAGGCGTCCAATCTTCTCGGCAGCCTTAGCCCTGACTCCTCTTTGCAACCAACTTCCCTTACTTCCCCTTAGGGCTGCCACTTTGGTTCACTCTTGACTCAGGAGCACAGTGCTGCAGGCTTCAGCAATAGCATCTGAGACATTTTACTTACCCAGCGGTAACGCCAGTCTTCCCATTGGCACCCCCACTCCCGAGCGTCTGAAACATTTTACTTACCCATAACGACTGACCCACCTTCCCAGCTACCGAGCTCCTGTCTTTCCTTTTGTGATCAGGGAGAACAACAATCCATCTCCCATGCTTAAAAAAAAAAAATACATTCTTATTAATTCATTGAGAATTTCATACATACACACCATGTATCTTTATCATATCATAATGATCCCCACTCCTCTACCCCATCTTGTACTCACTTCTAACTTCATCCTTTTTTTTTTTTAATGACCCACAGAGTCCAGTTTCTGCTACCGATATATTCATGGGTATTGGGCCATCCCCAGGAGGGGCAGTCAACCTACCAGGTTTAGCATTCTTTCCATCATATCTGCATTTCTTCTCAACGGCTCTTCTCACTACCGGATGTCCCCACCTGCTCAGGGCATGTCTGCTCTGACTCTTCCGCAAAACTCAACAGTGCAGGCCACTCCCTCTGTTCTTAAACCCTCTCTCACCTCAGGTTCATAACCACTTATATTTTCGCTGCCCTGTGCCCTTCCTAGAAGCCACCTCTTTCTAAGCCAACCCCCTATCTTTTGCTCACTTTCTGAATTAGTCAATTCCATATTCTTATGTGTGGGCTTTTCCCCAGGCCTAGTCTCCCACCATCTGCTCCATCCCAGACTGTGAAACACCGTATCATCTTACTCCACGTTATTTGAACCATGACCTGAAGTATTGTGTTTACTTCTAAATTTTAACCTCTGGTGAGAATAATTACAAACTCAGGATTATTCAGTAGTGAGTGAGCAAGATGGTAAGGAAGCTAAATACGTCTCAGGAAATGTTTTAGAGAATAAACATATTTAACCTATAGGAGAGAAATTCACAAGAAATTATTGTCTGTCCTAACATATTTTAAATGATATAGAAAAGTTTCATTTACTGATTTTGACCACTGCAGAAACTATAATTTGATAGAAATTACAGAAGGGTAGATGTGGAATGACTAGTAAGCACCATCTTCTAGCCTTGGGAAAGAAAGCTCTGCAGCCAGAGAATGTGGGTCCAAACCCACCTCTGTGACTACTAGATCTATGTGATCCCAAGGAAGCTATTTCACTTGTCTGTGCTATCGTTTCATTGCACGTGGACCAGGTAATGATAGCTCCTCCTCATGATGCTCTTTTGAAGAAGAAATGAGGTGACATCGACTATTTAGCAGAATGCCTAGCCCAGGAGACATCTCTAGACAGTATCTGTCACTTCTCCCTTCTCCCACCTTCACCATTTTTTATCATCATCTTAATCATGGGTACACAACAAAACCATTCAAAGTTGCTCAACAACAGAACTAGCTCTTCTCAAAGCAGTTAACTTGGTATTTCTGGAGGAATGTTCAATATAAGTTGTGTTAAGCACACGACACAAGCTTCTGCTGTTTGGGTCGGGTAGGACTGGATTGATATCAGAGTTCCTTTCCTGTGTTCTTGAGTTGCTTCTCTTTTGGATTTACTGAGTCCATCCATAACAGCAAGGTGCCCTGTAGCATGCAGGACAAAATCACCTCTCTAGTTCTTTGTCTCTATTTTATACATCACACAAGATAGACATGAAGACTTCCAGGCCAGGTCCTTATGCAAGCAAGCCATGTCCACAAGCCTTCAGTCTACACTCAATCTCTCATGCACTTAACCTTATGACCCTCTTTTACTAGTCCCGTAATCTTTGTCCTTTGCTCTTCTAACACTTCTGATGACCGCAGAAAGGTCTTAGAATGTAACCTAAACAAGTAGGAAATTTGCTTCAGTGGTAGATTTTGAGTACTTGGCCCTGTTCATTTTCTTCTCCGTGTAGCCCCAACTCATCCCATTTTGACTTCATCAACTATCATTGACATGTTTCACAAGGATCAACAAGTTAGAATGTACCTATAGCTTCATCCCTTTAAGGACCAATCATTACCGCCCATGAATCTTTCTCGGGTGATGGTTGCCATCCTCATCAAGGTCATAATCTCTTCTTCAATCTGTAACTCTTTAAAGAAAATTTGTATACCCAATATCACCCATGTCTCCCTTTCTCAAACATTCCAGTTTTTCCAGAGACAAAAATAGAAAGCCCAGCAATACAGAGTACCCAAATTCAATTACATCCTAATCAATTTCTCACTATTTTCTTGAGGTATAATTTCATACAATAACATTTATCCATTTGAAACATGATTTTTCATGAGTTTAAACATAGTTGTATAGTTAGTTGAGTGGCAATCAACTGTAATAACTACAATCAAGTTTGTATTCCTGCCACCTAACAAAGTTCCCTTGTGTCTCTAACCTCTGAACTTCAAGTACATGCTTCTCCACCAGCGATTTAATACAAGAGCTAATTTACTTTTTTCATTATAGTTTATAATTTCCTACAATTTCAAATAAAAAGAATAAGACAGTATAGTCTTTTATGTCCAGTTTCTTTCACTTAGCATGACATTTTTGAGTCTAGTTTCTGTTATTGAATGTACCCGCAGTTCATTACTTTTTATTGTTAAACAGTATTCCATTATGAATGTAGACATTTGGGTTGTTTCCAACTTGGGACTCTTAAGAATGAGGCTTCAAAGTGCGTTCACACATGCCTTTGTATGAACATATTTTCATTTATTAAAGGTAGGAATGTAGAAGTAAAGTCATTAGATAATAGGGTGAATGTTTAACTTATTAAGAAACTAGGTGACCCTTCTTCATCCCTGTCCTGGCTAGTCTTATGTCAATTTGCCATACAAAATGGTGCTATCCGAAAGGAGGGAACTTAAATTGAGAAAATGCCTCCTTAAGGTCTGGCTGTAAGGCATTTTCTTAATTAGTAATTGATGGGGGGCCCAACCCATTGTTGGTGGTGCCGTGCCTGGCCTGGTGGTCCTGGATACTAAAAGAAAGCAGGTTGAGCGAGCCATGGGGAGAAAGTTAGTGAACAGCACCCCTCCATGGCCTCTGAGTCAGCTCCTGCCTCCAGGTTCCTGCCCTGTTTGGGTTCCTGTACTGACTTCCTTCAGTGATGAACAGTGGTATGGAAATGTAAGCCAAATAAACCCTTTCCTCCCCAACCTGAATTTTGGTCTTGGTGTGTCATTGCAGCAAGAGAAACCCTAAGTAAGACAATTTCCCTTCTTGCACGTCATTTCTCGGCTCATATCAGCCAAGGTACCCTACTTTAGTGCCCCATGGTCATGTCTGCTGCTCTCCAGTCACCGTGACTGTATTAATATTCACTCCAAAATGATAAAGGAAATTCCACTTGCTGCATTTTCTCTCAGCCAAGTTATTTCAATAAAGATTTATTATTAACCCAGTTAGACATTGTACAGGGATACAAGTACAATTATTGTACCTAAGTCACAGCCTAGAAGGCAAGATAGAAGAAAATGGGAACCTTCCACGCAAGACAGAGGGAGCTAAAGGACCCAAATCTGATGGGAAAAGGAAAGATGGCTTCCATGGGGTGGGGATAGGAAGAAGCTGAAGCGGTATGGTTAAACAGCTAGAAGTGAGCAAGAGAAGGATTTAAGGACTGGAAAATTCCCACATCAGATCCCATCTCACTTCAGGAAACTTCCTCGTGAAACCGTAAGTGCTTGTTATTCTCAAAACATTTACAGGGCGCAGCTAATGTTGGCCGGCGTCTTGTCAGGGGAAAGAGTCTTTCTGCCTACTCTATAAACAAAGCTATAACTTAAGGGGGTCTGAATCCAAACGCCCAGTGTTTAACCCAATGAGACAAAATCCCCGGATCTTAAAGTGTCCTCTTAGGGAAGTCAGAGTACTGCAAACAGTCTACAGACCAGCCAGCCAGGCAAAGCAAAGAGCAGTTTGGAGAAGGCAGCAGTAGCCTGCAATTTGGGCAGTATAAGCATGTGTGCAGGTGGGTCCCTTAAGTTCCTCGCCTAAGGCAAGTTCCATAAAGAGTAGGTTACCAACCAGACAATGAATTAATGCTTGAATGAATGAGTATACGCTAGAATGTGGGCTCTCATAAATGCTATGGCATGTTATACCAAGTCTGGATCAATCAGATACATGGCCACTTTAAAAAAAAAAAAAAACCTACGCTTTTCACTTGCCACTTGCTGGTGAAGTGTTCAGCAATCCATATACAGAGTAGAGTGTCTAAAAACATAGTTCCTTTGCATTCTGATGCTGTGAAATATGTTTGGATTAAAAGGGCAGGAACAAATTGATGGATCTGATTTTTTTTTCTTTGGGCTTAGAGATGACAGGGTAATCCATCAGACAACTTCTTTGGCTCCCTGTGACATTTCAAGCTCAAATGTTATAGCTTTCTTATTTTTTCTTCTCTTCTTTCTCTTACCCCCTGGCTCTCCATTGAACTGTGCCTCTAGGAAATGCGTCCTGTAGATGTGGCTTCTCTGACCCTTGTCATACAGCGAGCACTCAATTGAGGCTTGTCAGATGGTGACTGGGAATGTTCAAGCTAGTTTATCGGGTTGTGCCAAAGACAAGGTGACTACCCCGTCCACTTGGGATGTCACACACTTTTGTGCCATAGAACCCAGCAAGGAGTTAGGTCGTAGACAATAGACAAGGACGCAGGACACACACGCAAGGTGATTTTAACATTTGGATTGTAAATGAGGAGAAAGTTCTGGAAGTCAAAGGCTTTCCTGTCTCTGCCAACAAAATGCAAACTTGGAAGGGCTACTTAACCACGCCAACATTTCAGCCAGAGAGAATAAATATAAGAATAAGATGTGATAGTAACCATGTAATCACTGGGAAATTTCAGTGTATAACTGCTTGCCTTCCGAGCACAGGATTTAAGTTTGTTTCTTGGAACCCATATTGAAACTCTGGGAGTCATGGTTTATGTTTGTAACTCTAGTACCATGGAGGCAGGGGTTAGGGCTACCTGGGGCTTTCTGGCCATTCGGCCTAGCCGAATTGGTGAGCTTTAGCCCAGTGAGAGACCCCGCCGCTCATAAAACAAGGGGCTCCTTAAGGACGACACTGAAGGTTGTCTTCTGATCTCCCCGGGTACGCACGTGTGCACCGGGAACTGCACACACGTGTGTACCTACACAAATGCATGTGTGAGCGAATGCCAAAACGTTTGTGGTCTCACAGTCCTGTGGGGTCAGATAGCTGAGCAGCGTGACTGGAAGGTTATGCTTGCGGGTTCTCAGCACGCTGGCTGGGGCTGTGATCCTCCAACAGCTGGACCAGGGCTAGGCCAGACAATGTCCTTCCGAGATGGTTCAGGTGCCTCAATTCGTTGCTAGCTGTTGTCAGAGGCTGCAATTCCTCCCAGTGTGGGTCAGTACACGGGACTGTCTGAGGTCCTCATAACAGGCAGTTGGCTTACCACAGTGACTGAGCCAAGGCAGAAGTCAGCAGGATTTACGACCTAGGCTCAGAAGTCGCGCACTGATTTCCTCTACACCCTATTTGTTCTTCTGGTCATCCAGATTAAATCTGGGAAGGGATTGACTTTAAAGGGTGGAAGTTCCAGGGTGGGGAGATGGGAGTTCACAGCAAGGCTGACAGAGCACCCTCTTCCAGTTTAAAAGGGCGTGTCTTGGAAATGAAGGACACAGCTATTATCTCAAAGGTTTTCACTCCACAGCTACATCCTTGTTTGCTCCAAATAACTCTCCCCAGAGCCTGTTATCCATTCTGGAGCTAGATGAGAATTATTTCTGTCATTGTCAAACCTTTGGTTCCCACTAAAAATGTCAGTGTTCGTTGCTACCAGGGCTTTGTAGAAGCTGTGTACTGCATTGTATGGGTCTCCGGAGCTCTGGTCTTACTGTCATGAGCTGCATTGGCTGGCCTTCCTTGGGAAGTACATCCCACTGTGGTCTACATAGAGCAGGCTCGTTTCCTGTGAGACACAGTTTCTGATTTAGATGTCAGCAGCTAACTGGTGTGGGCAAGGAGGGCTGAGAACAGAGCTCTAGTTACCAGCATTGGTGAGCTGCCTTGCACTGCTGTGTTCCATGAAACGTTTGTACCGAGGCTCACACTAGATTCTGCAGGCCGAAGTAGAAAGAGTTGGTGTTGGTCACTCCCTTGTGTGGGTTGAAAAACCCCAGTGCTCAGAAAATCCCAAGCTAGTCGTTCGCTACAGTAGGGGGCACAAAAGGAAAAGTACTAGGTAGAACTAGGCATGGACCCTCCTGACCTTGAGGTGCCTGTGGTGTGCACAGTAAGCGAACTTAATATGAAACCTAAATACAGCTTCCAGAAGAGTAATTGAGCATGGAGCAAGATCTGATATCAGATTACTTCACCTGTATTTGTGGCCGTCTCCACTCCTTTCAGATGTCAGACTGTGTTCGGCCTTGCTCCACGCGTCCTGGGTTGGTTTTCTCAAGGCCGTTTTCTTTCCATAACCACACTGGCAGCAGGCAGTGAGCAGACTGATCGGGGCTGCTGTTGTCTGCCGGGCCTCATTCTGATCAAGTTCCCGGGGGATGCTTGTGAAGAGAGAAGCTGCGGTTCTAGGCATCATCTCGCTCAAGAACACAGCTCATACAAAGCAACTTGCTGCTGGATTTCAGCAAGGTCCAGGCGTCCGGCTGAACTTCCTCACTGTAAAATAATGGCACTGCTGGTGAAGGCCTTCTCAGCCCAGTTCTGGCAGACCCGTAGCTTGCCAGGCCCACCTGCTCAGTCTGCCGCCCCAGGCCAACCTTCGTCTCTCCCAACTTCAGAGCCCTTTGTGTAGTCATCAGAATCGGGGGTTCCCTGAGGGATGGACACCCCACATGTCCAGTTCCACAGGCCATTTGGGCAGCTACCTTCCCAACCTCCTCATCCTCCTGCCCCCACGGAAACCTGAGAAAGATGGAAAGGGGGAAGTGGTGTGGCTTCCCAACACAAATAAGCCCACAGAGCTTTCTCAGCAGTGACCCTTAGCCCTCCTGTCAGCCTCAGGCTGAGGGAGGAAGGAAATAGACCTTCCATTCAGTATTTTTCTTCCCCTGTCAAGAAGATCAGAGGAACTGAGACGGGAGAGAAAAGGAGTCCAAAGCACCTTGTGGGCTCTTTCCGTGGGATTTGTGTTGCCTTTCCCCTCCCCTCCTGAGCACTAAGTAAACAAACTCCCCAGCCAAGCAAGGCCTGAGGCTCAACTCCAAGCAGGCCATAAATAAGAGCCTTCAGCCTTTCACTCTCAGTGAGCAGAGGGGACATATTTGATAGCAGGACGGGAGAGGCTGGGTGGGGGCTGGGGTAGGGGGACTCCTGTTAATTGAATCCCAATTTCCTTCCCCCTAGCCTGTCTCTTATCTTTTTAATTATACAAGGCCTTTAATCTTCCCAAGGACTTGTCTCTGTCATTAATACACGATCCTCATTGGAGATAGGAGTACGCTCGAGGGTAATGGGAGCCTCAAGCAGGGGCCTTTGGCAACTTTTATGCTCTTTCAAGACTCCCAGAATTACCCAGAGCAAATCCAGGTGAGGGGAAGAGAGATCTGATGGGCTTCCCTGGGCATTGTTCCTTGGCTGTGTCTGTGAGGGTCCACTCTTAAATTAAGGACAAGAGCCTCTTACGTTGGTATCTGTTGTGGCTCCCAAAACACAGGGTCACTTGCTCTCGCATTTAGAGGACAGGTGAGCTATGGAAGAGCCAATCTCAAGCTGTTTGGGGGTGGGGATGGAGCAAACTGCACTCACAGGACCCTGGAAAGACTCAGGGTGTCCCCCACTTCTTTCCACCTGGGTGAAACCCCATGTTGTCACAGGAGTCCCTTAACACCACAGAAGTTCATTATCTGCGGGCTACAACGGCTACAGGCCTTTCAGGGTTCTGTCTCTCTCCAAGCCTTGCCCTGTTTCCCCCAAACATCTGATGAGCTGTCCGAGACACTCAGGAATGCAAGGGACACACCCCACGGGAAGGGACACAGCTTTCATTAGCTGCTCAATAAATGCTTGCTAAGCAACTTTTGAACAAGGGTTGTGAGAGCCGGTCTGCTTTAAACCTGAGTTCATAAGGGTTTATTGAGCAATTTTAGTCGCTCGGTTATAGCTTTAAATTTCAAAGGAACTCTCCCCGACCCCTAACTAGAAAATACCCTTTCATTCAGACAGTCTGATATGTCATACGCCACGCTAGCCACTTGGCACACACAAGCTACAGCCCCTTCCCATGCCTCATGCTCAGTTGGGAAGATTCATTTTATTAATTTAAAAAATGCGAACATTTAAAATAAATCTATCTATGCATATATGCATGCGGAAAAAGCACTACATATATACACACAGTATACAACTGTGTATTTATGCAAATATAGATGCATACACACATGTATAAGTGTTGGTATTAAACTCAATGGCTGCACACTTGCTAAGTACACCTGAGACCCTGAATTCAATTCCCAGTAATGCAAAACAAAACAATAAGAACAGCCGGGCAATGGTGGCGCACGCCTTTAATCCCAGCACTCGGGAGGCAGAGGCAGGCGGATCTCTGTGAGTTCAAGACCAGCCTGGTCTACAGAGCTAGTTCCAGGACAGGCTCCAAAGCCACAGAGAAACCCTGTCTCGAAAAACCAAAAAAAAAAAAAAGAACAAATAATAGAAAACTCAGTATGCATATACATAAAATGTGTGTGTGTTATTTGTGGGTTCTGGCCTTCAAAGACTTCAGCTGTGGTCTCACCTGTGTGTGTGGTGAGTGGTGTACAAACACATATATAATCTACAGGTAAACATATTAATGAATTTCACAAAAATACAGAGTTGAGATTACAACTGGCCTTGCCAAAGACAGGAGCCCACATTCCGAGCACCAGCGTCTAACCACACACTTGGGAGCTTTTGTGTCTGGTCGGCTGCGGAGAATCATGGCTCCTCAGTGCCCCAGCCCACTGCCCACAACCTCTCCACTGTTACCACCACAGGGCTGGCGGAGTAAACGGCTTCTGAGCAGACACTCTGGATCTAACTGTCAAACTATCGGAACAAGGGGCCCAAAGAAATGTTATCCGGGAGAAGATAAAGGCACCAGGGGGAAAACTTGTCTCCTAGAAAGGGATTTCACAGTGTTTCGGGGTGAGACTGTAGCCTCGGCCGTGATGACTCAGTGGTGGGAGAGGCCATGCCTTGAAGTGAGCCTGCTTAGATCCTTGGCCCTCTGTTTAAATTTTGATCTTATTCCAGGACCCTGAAGATGGATTTGGTGGGTTTGGGGGAATCTCTTTGTCCCCCTTCCCAATGTGACCACACTGAATAAATCTCCTTTCTCTGTTTCCCGCTGTTAATTTGGCCATTTTTTATTGGCTCATTCAGGACAGGTGGCCAGACCTGATTTGGGTCACAGGGTATCACCACTAAGTTTAATAACATTAATGACAAAGGTCACACGACCGGCAAAGAGAAAATCGAAATTCAACCTGACTCTGACCACAGTCTGCCCTCATCCCCTGAGTCCCTGGCCTGAAATGACTCTCCTTGTTAGAAACCACAGCCTGTTCTTGAAAGTGTGTGCTTCTGGTCACCGGTGCCTGTGAAGACAAACTGGACCTGGACATGGTCCAGAGAAGAGCAATTAGAACCCCTGAGGGGAGAGAGACTTCTGTTTGAGGACAGATGTTTAAAAACAACCAGCAGCAATGTCTGGAAGAGAGCTCCGGAGCAGGAGCGATGGAAGTCTGGGAAGGCAGAGGGGGAGAGACCAGTGAGCCTGCCAAGAGGGCACTCACTGAAGCTTAGATGCGGCCATTCTAGGACAATGACAAGAAGTTCTACTTAACACGTTCCATAAGTTTGCTGCCTGCTGTGTGATCCCAAGAAGTGGCGCGGGCTGGAAATATAAATAGATCCGAGCCTGTGATGTGTCTCCGTGAGTTCCCTACAGAATGACGGGCTTCTCACTGTCTTAATTTCAGCTCCCTTGGCTTCTAATGCTACAAACCAGAGTCAGCAAGCCTGTTCCGCAGCTCAGACGGAAAGTGGTTTCGGCTTTGTGGCCCGCTTTGCTGCCACACTCTACCTTGCTGCTGCACACCTAAGGCCTCCATAGACTGCACATGTGAAGGGCACGCTGGGCTCCAGTGAAAGTGTATTTTCAAAAATGGCAGCAGGCGGAATATAACAGGCAAGCTGTGGTTTTTATAATCCTTGCTTCAGACTAATTCAAGGTTGCTTAAAAACATATAATTTAAGATTGGGAGGCATCCTGGTGTTTGCACAATTTTGTGGAGGAGGTTGGTGATATCCAGAGACATCAAGTAAGTTCTCCATGGCCATACTGCAGGGTGCTAGGGCTGTGTGGGAACTTGCAACAAAGTACTGGGCATATCCCATGCTGGGCACTTCACTGGGCATATCCCATGCTGGGCACTTCACTGGGTATATCCCGTGATGGGCACTTCACTGGGTATATCCCATGCTGGGCACTTCACTGGGCATAACCCATTCTGGGCACTTCAATGGGTATATCCCATGCTGGGCACTTCACTGGGCATAACCCATGCTGGGCACTTCAATGGGTATATCCCATTCTGGGCACTTCAATGTATATATCCCGTGATGGGCACTTCACTGGGCATATCCATACTGGGCACTTCTGACCATCTTTAATGTAGCTTATTGTTCAAAGGCTGTCTTTTCTTAGGAACATTTCAAACAGGGAGGATTTGAAAATATAGCAGACTTTAAGAAAACCTAAAACTAGCCAGGCGGTGGTGGCTCGTGCCTGTAATCCCATCACTCATTAGGAAGAGGCAGGTGGATCTCTGTGAGTTCGAGGCCAGCCTGGTCTACAAAGCAAGTTCCATGTCAGAGAGAGCTGTTACACAGAAAATCCACATCTCAAAAACAAAACAAAAAAAAAGAATAAAAAATTAAAAGAAAACCAAAGACTGTTCCAAATTTTATGGAAATAAGAAGGGTGTGTCTGTGGGGTGTTTGTGTGTGTGGATGCTAGTGTGTGGTAGGAGGTAAAACCTCAGGAACTCACCAGTGTGTAAAAGATCCTAAGAACTAGTACGTCTCTGCGGCATTTTTTTTTCCTTTAACTTTTTTTTCTGGAATATGTTGGGAAAACTCATGAAAACAAGAGTTTACTTTTCCAGTCCTCTGGAACTTAGAAATCATATGGAAGACAGATGTATTGCTGCTCTGTGTGGGGGACCTGGAGTTCCCTATCAGGATCTGTCTCACCCCACGGCTCTCGGCCTCAGCAGACTCATTGCTGTCGCCTGTACTATGACTTGGTGCCGCCTGGTTTTTGGTGCCTCAGGGAGATGGCTGCAGAGGAGGGAGAAAAGAGAGAGAACACAGGGGGTTTGTAAATAGGAGTGTTGGCTTTATATGTGGGAGAGGGGAGCTTTCTGCTCTAGGGATTGGAAAAGTCTGTTCTGTTGACTTCAAAAGCAACGTGTGATCTAAGTGATAGGGACTGAAGAAACCTGCCACCAAGAGACCCTGGAACCAGAATTTAGCTGTGGTCCAGCCACTCCCTTAATGAAGTCTCACAGTGGGGTCTCTGCCTGTTGGCCATATGAGTTTATCAGAAGGTCACCTTCTGCTACAGACCACGAGCTCACCTTGCTCTTGAGAGGCTGCGGAGACTCCTGGACATGTTAGCGGACCTGCCTCCCACTCCAGGCCTGAGCTTAAAAGGAAGAAAGAGGACACCGGAGTCAGGTCTCTTCTCTCCCCCTTCCTGGCTTCAGTTCCTTGCAGTGGTTACCTGAGTCTAAATCTCAGATATGGAACATAGAGACTAACCTAGAGCAGGCACTCAGAGAACCCCATTTCCCCTTACCCATACGTCCTAACGCCTGGCAGCCCCTCTTTCGGCCTCCCACCCCACAGATCTGGACCCCAGCACCTTGAGGCCACACCTCACCCAGAAGCTGTCACTGAACAGCTGCGGGCTGTCAGCAAATCTGCACGTAGCTGCTCTCCAGCCTTGTTAGTATATGCTCTGGGTAGAGCGATGGCAGCTTCACACCGCAGAAGATTTTAACAACACGGGCAGATCAATATGGAGGCGATCACTGGTAAATTAACTAGAAGTGATAAACACACTGACTGTTGGGGTGTTGGTCTATTCCATCCTATTTGTGCCCATGTGAGCTCGCATGCATTTATAAAGCCGAGTCACGTGACTATAGATTTTACATGCAGCTTGCTCTTTCCACTGAGGTGAACATCTCTGCTGTCATTACATTGTCTTTGGAGACACGTTTCTAATCGCCGGCAAATTTTCTGTGGCAGAGACAGGTCACATGCCTGGCATGCCCTCCATGGGGGGTGTTTGGATTGGTTCTAATTCTTCAGTGCTGTAGACGACAGGAAACCCTCTGCTGTAGCCGGACTGCTTCTCGAAACAACTTCCTAGCAAATGAAGCTGTGGCCTCAGGAGCTAAGCATTTTGAAGGGCTTCAGTTTGCAGGGCAGTGTTTTCTCTAGACGGACCGGGTCGGTTTGAAAGAGTGGCTCTCAGCCTCTGCTTGTAGTGTCTAGGTCAAAGGACACACCCTTACATACAGGCCCCGGAATACAGGAAGGCAGCTCTCAGACTTTCTTTGCTTCTACTCTCTAAGCTGATACTCATTTCCTTACATTTTTCTAAAAGTTACTTTCTAAGAACTAACTACTAGTTTATGGGCTAGAGGATATTCTGTTTTGTTGCTATGGGTTTTTTTAAGGCGCTGCCTAGAATGGTACCAAGTACATCAACTGTGGACTTACTTGATTTTTTTTTTTTCAGTTCTTTTATTTGGTATCCTCTGTTTCTGTAAATGCGATCTAGCTTTCTGTCTTAGTGACGGTTTCTATTATTGTGAGTAAACGCCCTGATCAAAAGCAATTTGAGGAAAGAGTTTATCTAGCTCACGCATCCTCATTACAGTCTGTCAGGGAATAAGTTGCAGCAAGAACTCCAGGCAGGAACTGACTGCAGAAGGGACGGAAGAGGGCAGCATCCTGGCTTACTCCTCCTGGCTTGCTCAGTTTGTTCTCTTCTAAACCCAGGACCACCTGCCCAGGCGTGGCACCACCCACGGTGGGTGGGGCCTTTCTACGACAATCATCAATCAAGAAATGTCTTACAAGGCCTGCCTACTATTGGCCAATCTGGCATTTTCTCAGTTGAGGGGCCCTCTTCCCAGATGACATTAGCGCATGTCAAACTGACCAAAAAAAAAAATCTTATCCAGCACACTTCATTAATTTTCTGTTTCTGTTTTAGCAGCCGAATGGCTCATATAAGGCATTGGTGTAGCTCTGTGGTGTATGCTGAGGTCACAGCGCTATGACTAGCTTCTCTCCAGTTGGCACTGCTCTGTCTGATCTTCCTGATTCTAAATCCAAAAGTTTACACTTGTCTGATTGGTAAGAATTCTATACCGAGTTTGTTAGAATACCGACGGTGGCCCCTGAAAAGGAGCCCTTGTGCTCAAGTTGGGGCTTTTGCCCAACCTGTCCCCAGAGGTCACAGGAAGGTCAGAGGCTGTTGAGACCTGGGCTGCCTGGCGCCACCTTGGCCAGCCAGCCACTTACAGATGTTCTCAAGAGTAACCGGGACCTCGGCTTGAAACAACTCTGCTGATCCCTTGTGAAGGGCTCTTGTGTGATTCTGGATAACTCACCAACAGGAGGGGGGCTCGAAGAAGAGCAGACAGCATACTTGTGTGGCTGGCACGGTGCGTTAGCCTGTCCTAGAGGTTAGGTAGTTTGGAGACTGCCAGAACTCTAGCCCCTTTCCCTATACAAAGAGACCCCAATGCCTTTGCGAATCTGACACTTGCGTCAGCTGTAATATACCAGCCAGAGTGCTGGCAGGACAGAGGGCGAAAGCAAAAGCCAAGACTTGAGGTCTCCCCCGACCCCTCTCCTCAGCTCTCACCTAAGGGCTTCAAGGAGTTGCTTCTGGCTGAATAGGAGCTATCTTGGCCCCTTGATGTGCTTCCCCAAGACAACCACTCCTTGGTCCCTCACAGATGTAGGCGCGAATCGTGGGGTATGTCCAGGCAGTGTCAAGTCCCAGACAAGTTCCCCCAGACTTTTCACCTCTCTGTGGAAACATCGTGGCTGAGGAGCCACAGTGGAACACTCCAAGGCTGCTCCAGGGCCTAAGGTGGTTTTGCTCTTGAGCAAAGTGCTACCTCGTCCTTCTAGTCTCTGTGCATCTCTGAGCTCATGTGCGATGCTGAGGGTAAGAGGGTAAGTGACTGGACCTGCATAGACAGAAGAAAACCCATTAGCGTTAGAGCCGAGTCTGTGTGTGCTGGATGTTGGGAAAGACGCTGACCAGGGAGCCTGAGTTCTCGTTCCGGGATCTGGCCACCAAACATTCTGACCAGAGGTCCTAAGAGCTTTTGGTCAGCTAGAGTTCAGCGCTGCAGGTAGCCATGTGACACGCCCCACGGTACCCACACACAAGTGCCTTGCAGGGTTACTGCCGGCTTTCTCCCCAGACTCAGCAGAGTCTGTGTGGATTTATCTTTGCAGCCATTCAGATTTCCCTTCCATACTCTTTCAGAGTTTGGTTACTACGAGGGATAATGAATGTCTTATTTAATTCAAATCAGCTCCATTCCTACCTCCTCAACTGTCTGCCATCAGCCATATCTGTTTTTTATTGCGGCCATCATTTGCTTTTCCTGAAGGAGGTAGAGCAGAAAACACAAACATACGTCGAGGATAAACCTCCTGCCTTGCACTTCGCCATTTCAATGTGTTTTCTCATAAAGTATTTCATTACAGACTCAAGCAGCTGCTGCCATAAAATATAGTCTTAGATGTAGGATCCATGAAAATCAAATGAAAAGAGGCTCTGAGAGCAGATGGAGGTGCGAACAGCCCATTAGACTAAGACCAGCCCCATCTCTGCGGGGCCAGGGCAGTGACGAGGCACTGCTTTTTGTCACAGATGGGGGCAGTGTTAGGAAACTTCTCTGGCTTCTTCTATAATTTGACTTTATTTCTCCATTTCTTCTTTTCGTTATATGCTGTTTCTTAGAAACAGACTCCTAAAATCTCAGAGCTGGAAGAAACTAGTCAGCAGGTCAATGGTTCTCCAAATATAGCCTCTGGGGCAGCAGTGTCTGCCTGGTACGGGAACTCATTAGACTGTGTCAGACTCTGCTCCTGGTCTCCCGTCCCCACCCCGTGAAGGTGAGGATCTGGAGGTGGGTTCAGCCATCCACATTATCTTAGTTAGGGTTTCTTCTCTCTCTCTCTCTCTCTCTCTCTCTCTCTCTCTCTCTCTCTCTCTCTCTCTCTTCTTTCTTGGTTTGGTTTTGTTTTTTTGAGACAAGGTTTCTCTGTGTAACAGCCCAGGCTGGCCTTGAATTCACAGAGATCTGCCTGCCTGTTGGGATTAAAGGCATGGGCCACCACTTCCCGGCTTGGTTAGTGTGTCTATTGCTGTGGTGAAACACCACTACCGAAAAACAGGTTGGGGAGGAGAGAGTTCATTTGGTTTGCACTTTGCATTGCTATTCATACTGAAGGAAGTCAGGACAGGAACTCAAACAGGGAAGGATCCCAGAGGCAGGGGCTGATGCAGAGGACGTTGAGGGGAGCTGCTTTCTGACTTGCTGCCCATGGCTTGCATGGCCCACCTTCTTATAGAACCCAGGACCACCAGCCTAGAGATGGCACCACCCACCATGGGCTGGGCCCTCCCGGATTGATCACTAATTTAGATGCCTTACAGCTGGATCTCAAGAAGGCGTTTCCTCAGCTGAGGTTCCTTCCTCTGATGACACTGGCTTGTGCCAAGTTGACACACTAAACCATCCAGTATACACATTTGAGCAGACCTCCAGGTATTCATCAAAGAACCAATGAACTTAACTGGCTTTCAAATTTCAAACAGAGGCCATGTAGACAGAGGCTCATGATCCATGTCACATATATGAACAGCTACAGAGCTCACATAGGAAGTCAGTTCCCAGGTTCCTGTCTCCTGTTCCTGTACTCCATCTGCTCGCTTCTGTTGTCTCCCACACGGGAGAGTTCTGCTGACAGCTTCCTACACAGTGTCTGTGAGTGCCCATGAGCTGATGACCCTCACCACAGGGGTCAACACAGGTGTCCTTGCTGACTGGCCTCTTCAAAAGCTGCCATCTCTGAGGACACAGGACGGCTAAAACTCAGAACCCAGCACACTCACCAACCCACTGCCCTTCCTTCCTTAGAAAAGAGCTTCATGACTGAACAACCTCAGTGTCTATCTAGCAACAAGTAGAGAAACAGTATAGTCAGGGAGTTCTGGGGCGTCTCCAGTAGGGTAGAGAGAATTAGTAAGATTTTCCTTATTCAGGTCCTGTGTAAACATAAAGGAGGGAAACATAATAACAAGACAATACCGAAGCAGGCAACTTGATCCTTAATCCCCGCATTCCTGAGAGGGTTTTGAAAACAATAAAGGAATATTTACTATGTATCAACTCTGAGCATGAGTAATTGGATGTTTACTGAGTAACTGCCGATTTGCCAGCTGCAGGGTCAGTTCTTGCCTTTTCCCTCTACGTTCCGTGGCCAGTGAGTCACAAAGGTCCATCCATGTGTTATCAAGGTCTGCTTCTCTCTGCCCTCTCTCCCCGCTGCCCTACAGATACCCTGCGGTGGGTTAGCTCTCTCTGGCAGTGTAGACAGTCATTGAAGGCAGGGGGCCTGACTTGGGAGCAAAGAGGCCAAGTCGTGAACGGAAAAGGACGTGAGGGTAGGACTTACACTCCGGGAGATTGGGAACAATTTAAAACTGTGGATAGGGCATGAATCCAGATCTCACAGGTCTGAGGAGGCCTCTGAATGACCTAGAGTTTTGACACAGAATGCATGGATCCTTGCGAGGCCGGAACTCCAGGAAGCCAGGGAGGCCAGTCAAGGGGGTATAACACCGAGGTCCCAACTGTACCAGACCCAAGCCCTATGTATCTGCCTGAGGGACTCAGGAAAGCCAGGGAGGCTGGCAAAGAGGGACAGCTGGTCGTCATCAGGTAGCTGGAGGGTAGATTGTCAGAAAGGGGTCGTTCCTGGAGTAAGGGTGTTAGATGTCACCCGGAGATAGAAGTTGGCCAGAAACAATAATCCTAGTTACAGTGTTTACTGAACTCAGGCCCTACTTGGCATAAAATTTGCTACTTTACCCCTTGTCATGACTTTTTCTGTGGCCTGGTGCCACCTGAAGTCCTTTCATAACCTTGTCTCACTTGTTCTGGTTTTGTTTAGTCCACTTTACCACCCTCATAAGAACAAACACGGAAACTATGTAACAGGCGTCACTTTGTGACTTGCCAGGGGCCGGTGGCCAACAGGGAACTGAACTAGGCTTAGAGCTCGGAACTTCCCAGCCAAAAGGTATTACTCTTCAAAGTGTCTTGGCGGGTGCTCCGATAGGCTAGACAGGATATCCGAACACTGTAAGGCAGACTGCCGGGGAGCCACTCTACCTCAAGGTAGCACAGGAGAAAGGGAAGGAAGAGGCAGACCGCTCTCAAAACCAACTACGGAGAATGCACTGCGTTTCCCAGTGAGGTATCATGGGACCTGCGCTTAGAACCATGTTGCTGTGTGTTATCAAGATATTCTCGGGGAGCGTAAGGTGTACAGATGAGTGGGCAAGAATGTGTCCCGAGGTTGGAAATGACTGCCAGAGTGTTCCTAAGCTCCACGCGGCTGAAGGCGACTTCTACTTCTTCATTCAGCGGGTATCTATAGAGCACCAGCTGTACTAGCCTACAGATGCTACAAAGTGAGCTCACTGACCAAAGGGTGTGAGTACCTCAGCGCACAATAACCTTCGGGTCCCGGCACTAGCGTCAGCTCTTGACCTTTGGCCCTTGAACAAGTTGGACCCGGAGGAAAACAGCAGCCCAAAGGACAGCAGTTGTTCTCAGCCTGCGGGCCACGCCCGTCAGAAAACACAGATGCTTACAGTACGATTTTTTTTTTTTTTTTCGAGACAGGGTTTCTCCGTAGTTTTTGGTTCCTGTCCTGGAACTAGCTCTTGTAGACCAGGCTGGCCTCGAACTCACAGAGATCCACCAGCCTCTGCCTCCCAAGTGCTGGGATTAAAGGCGTGTGCCACCACCGCCCAGCAGTACAATTCTTAACAGTAGCAGAATTACTGTGATGAAGTAGCAACAAGAACAATTTTATGGATGTGGTCACCACACCATAAGGAATTGCATTAAAGGTCCCTGCATTAGGAAGGTTGAGAACCACTGTCAGGGGAGGAGACTCTTGCACCCCACATAGGTGGCTTTGTTCTCTAGCCCAGGTCCTCTTAAAATCACCTTGAGATTGCGCTTTTCCTGCCTTTGCTGCTGAAACCCTCCACCTTAGGGCTCCTTCTGGGAGATGCCTTGTAATGTTTTTCATAGATTAAATGATCCAAGCCATAGGTAAATATTGGAATCAGGGGGGAATGGGTTCGCAATTTCAGAAAGCCGAGGACTTTTCAAAAAGCATGCTCTTAACTGGACTGAGCTCCCAAGGTCCCAATGAGGAGCGGATGGAGGGAGAACACGAGCAAGGATGTCAGGACCACGAGGGGTGCACCCACCCACTGAGACAGTGGGGCTGATCTATTGGGAGCTCACCAAGGCCAGCTGGACTGTGACTGAAAAAGCATGGGATAAAACCAGATTCTCTGATCATGGCGAACAATGAGGGCTGATGAGAAGCCAAGGACAATGGCACGGGGTTTTGATCCTACTTCATGTTCCGGCATGGTGGGAGCCTAGCCAGTTTGGAAGTTCACCTTCCTAGACATGGACAGAGCGGGGAGGACCTTGGACTTTCCACAGGGCAGGGAACCCTGACTGCTCTTTTGACTGGAGAGGGAGGGGGAGAGGAGTGGGGGGAGGGGGAGAGAAGTGAGGGGAGGGGGAGAAGGGTGGGAGGAGGGGGAAGGAAATGGGAGGCTGGGAGGAGGCAGAAACTTTTTTTTTCCTTTTCTCAATTAAAAAAAAAAAAAGCATGCTCTTACCTGTCCTAGGTAATGATGTGGAATGCTGTAATGTTTGGCTTAGCTGTTAGGCTCAGCTTGGCTTTTTGGATTGTTCGTGTCCCTCATGAAGATGGTCTATTCTGGTCCCTACCTGATGTGGGATTCCCCTCTGTATGCTATGAATATGTTTTATTACCATTAGTTAATAAAGAAGCTGCTTCAGCCTTTAGCAGGGCAAAATATAGTCAGACTGGAAGAGACATACAGAGAGAGTAGACAGAGTCAGAGAGATGCCGAAGGAGAAGGATGCAGGAACCTTACCAGCCTTACATAGGCAGGCCACAGCCTTGTGGCGATACACAGAAAAACAGAAATGGGTTCATTTAAGATGTAAGAGGTAGCTAGGAATACACCTAAGCTATTGACCAAGCAGTGTTGTAATTAATATAGTTTCTGTGTGATTATTCAGGTCTGGGCGGCCAGGAACAAAAAAGCAGGCTCTGTCTGCACCAACAGCCCCTCCTTAGGGCGTGGAGGTTTCTCTTTAAACTCCAGAACGAGCAGCAGTTCTTCAGTTCTGCTTGTCACGACTGCCTTTGTAACATTCCGTCTGCGTTTGTTCATCAAGGAACAGGGATATGAATGTTCACCTAGCCCAGGTCAGGATCAGACCACCACCGCCGCTGGTGTCACGGTCACTTCTGCTTCACTTTCCCGAAGGGATGCTGGCCATGCACGAGGCTGCCAGCCATTTTATGTGAAGGTCCTCATGTAATCCTCACATCCCTTCCAGGAGACAGATGTTGGCAGTACTCTTAATTTATACATGAAAAAAAAAACCTACTTGGGAAATGTATAGTTTCTCTAAAGCCATACATTTTGGTAGACATTTGGATCTGGATAGTATTCAGACCCCAGGCCTGCACTTCTCAGCCTCTGTCGTTGCTCTCTGGGAAACAGGTCCATTCTGATTCTCGGGGGCCATTGAACTCTCTCTTTTTTCCCTCACATGTACTGCCTTCCGTGCGGATGATGGGATTCCCTCTAGTTAACATTTCCCTGAATATAGGAAAGTATGGAGGCTTCTCTTCCAGGCATTGGCTCTAACACTTTCTAGGAAAATTGCCTTTTGTATGTCTACAGATGCCCAGAGGACCGCATCCAACATGGCTGATGCCTGGCTCTTGGAGTATCAGATAACAAGTGGGGGTCAAGACTGCTCCCAAGAGTGGCTTGTGGAACGAGTTCTATTTGTGCAGCTTCCCAGGGCATGGGGGAGGAAACCCTTGTTGCATGGGAAATGCTGGTGGCTGGCGTGGTATCTTAAGAATGTACTCAGAGGACCAGGGGATGTTTTTCCAACTTCCTCTCCTCCCAACCCCTAATGTGGTACTTTGGACTCCTTGCCACTATTCCCAGGCACAAAAGGAAACTTTGCAGTCAGTATTCTTGGTGAGATTTTTATTATGCAAAGTTCTGTCTTCAGTGTTAGTATGTCCCTATTCTGCACTATTATTTGATGCTATCTGCTCAGCCCTCTTCAGTCCTGCCAGGGGGGCTATCATAAGTGAGGAAACTGACATCCAGAGAGGTGAAGAAACACCCCGGGATTGGACAGATGGGAATAATGAAACCAGGCTCTAGATACAGGGTCCAGATTCTTACTATGTTACACAGACTATGGCATCCTGGGTGGGTCTACTCTTGCTTTTTTTTTTTTTTTTTTTTTTTTTTTTTTTTTTTTTCCTGAGCTGGTTCTTGTGCACGCTTCTGTAACCCTCGTGTCTGGCCAGGCCACACTGTTTGGTCACGTGTTTGTACACGTGACCTGCCACAGTCATCACAACAAGGAACCCAGCCTCTTGGGCCATTTCAAGGCCACATCAAATGAAAGTGAAGAAACAGAGTTTCAACTCACCAGCCGTGTATTCAGCTCTGACCGCCTGTTGGTACATAATACCAAAGGCGATGGTGACCTGGGTCCAGGTGACTCTAGGGATATTGCAGATCACTGAACTGCCAGTATGAACTTAGCCACCCAAAGCCAAGGGACTGGGTTCCAAACATCAATTCTTAGAGACGTGAAGGGGAAAATAATTCTAGCACGGAGCCATGTTTAGAGGAAGAGGTCTGACTATAGCTGAGAAAGACGTTGAAAGGCAGATGGGAGGATGGAGACGCAATCCCACGTAGTCAGCCTATGAGAACAGTCTGACCGCAGACCTGATGTGGGAATTCTGGGTGCGCCAGGTGAGTCTGTCTGTCTCTGGGCTCTTTTCCATGTAGCAATGGGAATGTGTCTCAGTATCTATTACAAAATACTGTAGACAGGCAGCTCATAGATAACAAATGTATCTCTCTCAGTTCTTGAGGTTGGGAACCCAGACCATCTGATGAGAATCCTTTCTGTCTCCTTCTCACTGCGTCCTCACATCGTAGAGGGGGCAAAGATCTCTCTGGCACCTCTTTTTATAGGAACACTCATCCTGCTTATGGAGACACCATGTCTAGCACCCAGTGGCCTCCCAAAGTCCCCACCTTGAAATAAAATCATCTTAGGGTTAGGATTTCCACCTACGAATCTTAGGTTGGGTGGGGGGGGGTGGAGGTGGTGGCATAAGACATTCAGGGCACAGAACCAGTCTTTCTAGTTTCTCCATTGCTGTGATAAAAACACAATGGCCAAAAGCAGCTTGGGGAGGAAAGGGTTTGTTTCAGTTTAGAGCTTAGAGTCGCGGATGGAGAAAAGGAAGACAAGACAGAAACCGAGAAGTGGGACCTGAAGCAGAGTCTATGAAGAAGCTCCCCTTACTAGCTTGTTCCCTGGGTTTACTCATCCCTCTTTCCTATCCCCATCTTATCTTTTATCCCTCCCTCATCCAGGACCACCTGCCCCGTTGCTCCAACACTCCGGGCCTTCTCACATCAAGCATTAATCAAGAAAATGCTCTCCAGACTTGCCGATGGGCCACCTGGCATTTTCTCAACTGAGGGTTCTCGTCCCTGACAACCCTAGCTCGTGTTAAGGTGATTTAAAAAGTAACAATAATAAAACTAACCAAGAATAGTTTTCAAGCCATAAGGTAGGCACCAGCATATTTTCTCAAGGCAATGGACCACTTGGAGAAGAATCTTGCAGGGATGCCCCAGATGGACTGTGTAAAGCCCCTGGTGGGTCAGGAGGATGCTGAGGCAATCTAGGTAATGTGGTCTCATCTAGGGCACTCGCAGATGGGATGGAGAGGAAGTGCGGGGTACTGGGACTTTAAGGAAGGACGAGGGACAGTTGTGGTAGAAAGGAGATGGGAAGAATGTCCTCCACAACAGTGTGATCATCCCCTCCCCCACTCCTCATGGACACACAGCAGCCCACACACTGGGAGGGAGCCAGGTACAGAATGTCCAATGCCTCGCTCTCTGCAAACCTTTGCTCAGACTCAGGGTGCCTGCATCTTCCCCTTGCATCCATTTGGATTATTTTTTCATCTCATGACTGTCATAGTTATAACTATAATAATTAGAGTGGCAGTAATACGATTCTGAACGGCTTGAGAGCCTTTCTTCTGAGGATGCTAATGTGTTCGGGGTGGGGTGAGAGGAGGTCCTGGTAGAAGCAGGGTCAGATCCAGCTGGCTACAAAGCAACTGTTGGTCACTCAGAAAGGCCCGAGGAGAAGAGGGGCCTGTTTCTGGCCTTGGGGCATGAAATTGCTCCCACATAAAAACATCTGAATCTCTCAAAAAGAGTGAGGCAGGCTTCAGTCACCCGATACACCCGTTGGGTTCGTGTTGGCCGGTGCTGCAGGACAGGGGATTTGCAAGGTCCGCCTTTCCTCCTGCCTCTGGGAAATCTTTCTGGGTTTCCAAAGAACACTCATCCTCCGTTTCTGCCTCAGGCCCTCTTGTTGTTGGCTGTATAATTAACCTTTAGTAAAACACACATTCTATCACAGCGCTTTATGGACGACAGAGCCTGCTTGAATTCATCCTCTTATTTAATCTGCCTAACTGCAGAAGCTGGAGTTATTACCACATGCTCGCCCTATAACTATGCACCGAGCAGATAGTGTTAGGCACAGGAAATAAAGTCTGCCTGGGCCAGGCGCTGGGCACCAAACGATACTCCGGGGTCAAACTCCTAACCCCGCCAGCTGTATTCAGACTTAGGCATTCTTTCTCAAACTGTGTCCCTTCCACACCACCACCGTCCTGTCTGTCTGTCTGTCTGTCTGTCTGTCTATCACCTATCTATCTAGCCTCTACGTTTTCTGTGCATTCTTTTTACAAGGGTCGGGATGGAACCTAGGACCCCTGCAGGCTTGGCAAGCCCAGCACCTCTGACCTACACCTGCCCAATCTGAACACTTAACATACAGATGTTTCAAGTCTTTCTTTTTCTTCCCAAACATGCGGGGGGGGGGTCTATTAAAATCTAGACTGCGTAACGTCCATTCATTATTATTAAAGACTGTCTGATCAATAAATACATATAAGTTGCAAAGTCCTAACTTTTTCCTACCCTTTGCTGACGACCCCTCACGATATTGGTCTCTACCCTCATTTTTAAAGGTCTTGCAAACACCATTTCTATAAGATTTTGGTAGCTATTTAAATTACTTTGCAGTTTTTAAATAACGTACAGTACTTGAGAAGACCATTGATGTGCCCGTGAAAACAACTGAAGCAGCGTAGTAAATAGTTACGATCTTCACCGCCACGCCAGTGTCGTAATAACCGGTCCTCACTGTCTGCAGACGCTTTAGACAGGTGTAGGAAGGAGGGGAGGCCTAAGTGCCTACAGCTGATAACGTCACCATCTGTCGTGAGGGCTGGGGCGGGGGCAGAGACGCTCTCCATTGACTGTGCAATGCTGCCCCCTTGTGGTAGACGTTGATATTTTTCTGGTCTTTTTCCAGGAGGAAACACTTCCACTTGTATAATCCTAAATGAGCACCAGGTGCTGGGGATACGAGCGAAGGAAAAGCAAAACTGTCCTTTTTGTGGCTTATGTTCTGAGGTGGGGGAGGTGCGGAAATTAAATGACAATAAATCAAAACACAGGGTAACTTCAGGCAGCATAAGACGCTATAAAAATAATAAAATGATGAAACCAAGTGAATCGGGATGAAATCTCCTTCGGCAGGTGATCAGAGGTCTACAGGAGGGACTTTTTCCCCAGCACTGAGTGATGAGCAGCAGAGGAGCCTGAGGTTGGGAGTCCCTAACCCAACACTGAGTAAAAAGAAGGGGCCTCGTATGCTGTAACAGCAGAGATCCAAACGAGAATCTAGAGGTGGCGTAGGTAAGGGTTGGGTCAGGCTGAGCCTTCTAGACCATTCCGCGAACAATGGGAAACCGTGGAAGAATATAAGAAAAAAGGATGACCCACTTGGAAATGTCCTCCCAGGCTGTGAGTCTTTGGAGGTAAACTCAAAAAGCAGGTGCAAAGAACCATGCTACTGGAGCCTGAGACACTAGAAGGAGACTCACGCTGTGGCCATGTGTTAGGATCAGCGAAGGAATGGTGTCTGAGCAACCCAAGTAAACCAGAGGAGCTCTGGGCGGACCCAGACCTAGGTATAGACCCAATATTTCTTAGAGACTTTAGGGCAGCACTAGAGTTGGGAAACCCTGGTCCCAGCTGCGCATGCTTGATGAGAACCTGCCAGTCAGCTGGGGGTTCTGAGACAGTGGATTTACGCCGTGACCATCGTTCTTGTAGCTGTGAAGGGAGGAGAAAATTAGAACGTAGGTTGCAGAGCCATGGGGAGTGAGAGAGAGCTGGGTAAGTTGGGCTGGGTTTGAGAAGAGGCACGTGCGATTGTGTGATTGCATTGATTGTAATGAAGGAGATGCGGGGGCGCAGAAGAGTGGAGTCGGGGATGGAAGGCCTGCAAAGGTCGCTTGGTGGTTTGAGATTCTGGGATAGCTCACTCTCATCGCCATTTGTGGGCTCTCCCTGTGCCACTCATACCTTACGGTGTCTCTTAGATACCGCTTCCCTCCCCCCAAAAGCTTCCTGTTAAAGCAACTGAACCACAATAGAGGTCAAGTGCGAGACTCCAGGTCCCTGGTAGCTGGTTTTCCAGAGGCACACTTGACAGGCATCGGGTTCCCTGGAGGAGTTTTTAGTGGCTGCAGATGACAGCAAACCAAATCGCTGGTCCTAAGCAAAAGCAGAGTTTACAGGATGAAAGGACAAGAAATTGGAGAGACTAGAGGACGAGATGATCACGTATGTGTTGTCCTAGAGACCAATCACACAGCAGGAGGAAGCAAGGCTCTGTCTAGAGACCAATCACACGGCAGGAGGAAGCAAGGCGGCTCAGCTCTAAGCTGCACTTGACCAATGGGAACTGGATACGAAAACAGGCTCTTCATAGGAAGAAAAGGGCTAAGTAGGCAAAGAGCAATGACAAACTAGAAGAAAACGGGAAAGCACTCTTGCAGCAAGCATTTATTTATAAACACACACACACACACGTTTATATGACCAACTCAAGAATGTGGAACTTCTCTTCCTTGTCAGTGTAAATTTCTGGATTTTTTTGTTTTGTTTTGTTTGTTTTTTCTGTTTCTGTTTCTTTTTTTTTTTTTTTTTTTTTTTTTGGTCATGACATTTCTAGGAGACACAGTCTCATAGCAAACGTCCTGTTCCTCTGGCTCTGATAAACTCTCTTCTTCAATACTTCTTGAGCCTTAGATGCACAAAATGCTCAGGGTGGGAGAAATAGTCTTCCCCTGGGAAAAGTTTCCCAATTGGAAATCCAGTACCTAGTGGTCAGTTCTGAAATCAAATATATGTAAGTAACCTTTTTTTTTTTTTTTTTTTTTTGGTTTTTCGAGACAGGGTTTCTCTATGGTTTTGGAGCCTGTCCTGGAACTAGCTCTTGTAGACCAGGCTGGTCTCAAACTCACAGAGATCCGCCTGCCTCTGCCTCCCAAGTGCTGGGATTAAAGGCGTGCGCCACCACCGCCCGGCTATATGTAAGTAACCTTAACCAGACTAAGCAGTCTCTGTGTGTGTGTGTGTAGGTATATATTTTATGCATATTAAAGGATATATTGTTTATTTATTATATGTACATTTAGCAATAAAATACATTGTTTATATATTTTTAGGACTATATGTATGTGTCTACCTATCTATATCAATAGATCAACAACTAAGGAAAGGGGGCTACGAGTTTGAGAGAGAGCAAGGGTGTGGAGATTTAAGAGAGAGCAAGGGTGTGGACACGGGAGCGATGCGGGGGAGGAAAGGGAAGGGACAAAATATAATTATATTTTAATTTCAAATTTTTAAAAAGAGGCGAGAGGAAGGAAAGCAAGCAGGCAGGACACAGGAGATGAGAAGCTGTTGCTGCAGGCCTCACAGTTGCAGAAGTGTGTGACTTAAAGTGGAGAAGGAACCATAAGCCACTTCATGTTTCTTCCTCATATTGGTTTGAGGTCATGTCTCAAACGAACCACGTCACGGCGAGGATGAAACAAGGAGCAAAGAGAACCAGCGGTGGCGGCATTTGTCACCTATCACACAGCTCGGGGCTTAAAGGCTCCAAAGAATTCATCTTGGTGTGCGACCCAGCGAGAGCCCCAGACACAGACTAGAAGTCGCTAGCAGGTGAATAAAGGTAGCAGCTAGGAGTTACAGAGCTCGCGGAAGATGAAGCAGGAGGCATGGAGTGTGGTTTGTACGCAGCTCCATTACCACGAGACAGCCTTGGAGGTTTGCCGAGGGGAAATAGGTCCCAGGTGCTAAGAACGGGCCACAGAGAGACTCAGCGGGTAAAGGGACTTGCGGGTCCTGAGTCCCACACGGTGGAAGTGGAGAACAGAACAAAACTTTCACAAGTTCTCCACATGCATGTCTTAGCAAGCATGTACATACACACAAAATGCAAAACACATAAGCAAAATTAAAAAAAAAATAAAGAAAAGGAAATTAGGAAGAATGAGAAGGTTTTTTTTTTTTTTTTAAACAGTGCCTTCTTAAAAATAATTTTTTAAACCATTGTTCTTGCCGATTTGTCACCTTCAGGAAAAGAAGTCCCAGAGGGCAGAGCCATAGCAGCCACACTGAGGGACACTAGCGTCTGGCTGCATGTCCTCTGTGGTCTCCTGGTTCTCTCAGAAGACGAGGCCTGACTGCCCTTCCCAACTCTTCCTTCTCCACTGATGCCCACCGTGTGCATTCCATGGTTCCAACCAGCAGAAAGGATCCAATCAGCAACTTTTGCTCCCAAATCAAGATTGCTAAGAATTGCTACTAGGTAGGGCCACCTGGAAAACTTGCCTGGACTCCACAGATTCATCGTGTGGTCACTGGTGGAGCTCAAGAAGGGGCCCCAAAGTGATTCTCGGGTGCACTGAGGCCTGAAAACATCTCTGGTTCCCCAAGGAGAACTCAGGTGTAGTTGGACCTTTTCACTAATGACAGGGAAATTTATTATTGATTATGAAAGCTTGGCTGATAGCTTAGGCTTATTCCTAATTGGTTCTTATAACTTAAATTAACTGTTTCTATTATTCGGCTTTTTATTTTATTTTATTTTATTTTATTTTATTTTATTTTATTTTATTTTATTTTATTTTATGTGGCTCAGTTCCCCCTTACTCTCTGCTCCTCATCCTGTGTCCTCTCTATCTGGTGACTCCGCCCTTCTTCTTCCCAGGGTCCTCTGGAAATCCTGCCTACCTATTGGCCGTTCAGCTTTGTATTAAACCAATCAGAGTGACACATCTTCAAAGTATACATAAAGAATATTCCACAACACACAGGTTCACATATGCCAAAGTTTAGGAATTTTCCAAGCTATGTGGTAGGGTATGTAGAAAGAGACATTTTGCTTTAAAAAGCGAAGACTTTTACTAAAGTAAAAGTAACATAGTCATGCACACCTTTAATCCCAGCACTCCGTGAGTTCAAGGCCAGCCTGGTCTATTTAGTGAGTTCCAGGACATCCAAGGCTACACAAAGAGACCCTGTTTCAAAAAGAAAAGAGGTCCAGGAGAAAACAAAATAAAGGACTTCTTTATTCTTAGTTGGCACATGCTGATTATAGACAATTATGGGGTGCAGTGTGGCATTTCAATACATGCGGACAGTCTGTAATGATCCGCAGGACAGCACGCATGGGCCGCCTGTTATTCCTTTGTGTTGGGAATATTAAAAACTCTTTTATCAGCTGAGTCACAATATTCGGCTAAGGGCTCTCATTGTGCTGCAGACATTCTTTCTACCACAGCACACTCCAGCTTCACTGGATACCCATTGCGCCCCCTCTGCCATCCTCCCTTCTGCAAACATCTGAGGCCCTGCTAACCACTGTCGCACTCATTCCTCAAGATCAACTTAATGTCCACGTATAAATCAGAATATGGACTGCGGAAGAGAACTGACCCTATAGGGGTGTGGGTGAGTGTGTCTCTGTGTGTGCGTGTGTCTGTGTGTGTGTGTCTGTGTGTATCTATGTGTGTGTCTGTGTGCATGTGTCTGTGTGCATGTGTCTGTGTGTGTGTCTGTGTGTATCTATGTATGTGTCTGTGTGCGTGTGTCTGTGTGTGTGTCTGTGTGCGTGTCTGTGTGTATATCTGTGTGTCTGTGTGCGTGTGTCTGTGTGTGTCTCTGTGTGCGTGTGTCTGTGTACGTGTTTGTGTGTCTGTATGTGTGTGTCTGTGTGTATCTATGTGTGTGTGTGTCTGTGTGTATCTATGTGTGTGTGTGTCTGTGTGTATCTATGTGTGTGTGTGTGTCTGTGTGTGAAGTCAGTAGTGTTTACATGTGAGTTCCAGACACACTTTACCACACCTAGTATCTTCTGCTGCAACCAACAGGACTTTGGCTTTTTTATGGTTAAATAATATTCTATGGTGAAAATATGCCACATTTTCTGTATTCCTCTGTCAGCAGACACCTCATTGGTTCTACTAGCTAGAGTCTGTGAATATTACTGCAGCAAACACATGAATATCTGTTTATATATGGCAGAGAAGGGGTTCTTTGACACAAACACGTTCTTGTATTACAGCAAAAGTTGATGTCATCCTGGTGCTCTGAGAAAGTCTCTCTTGCCTTCCCCTGGAGCCCCTCTGAGAATTCTGTGGTCAGAAACAGGGGCTCTGCTTTTGCAAGTTTGCATACTAGTTTCTGATGTGGCCATAGGACAATATCAATATCTAGCCCCCAAAAAAATGAGCACACGAACAGAGACAGTGTACAGTTAATAGCTTCAGCACTAAAAAATAATAAGAAGAACCATTTTTGAGGTGGTAGATGGACCAGAGATCAAGCCAAGAAAGGTAGTAGCCAATCGAAATTGTGATGCATTAATCCAAAAAAGAGAAATAAAATCCTGTATGGAACACCTAGACAAGTAATTAAAATAGCTAGAAAATCAACAGATCACTCATCCCTTGCACAAAAAACCTAATTGCAACGTCAAAAAAAATAGAGAGAAAGAGAAAGCAGGAAATTGAAATGGAAAAAAATATCGGCCAGCCCAAGAATGAAAACCAAGGTATGGCTCTTTATTTAAAAGTCTGACTAGATAGTCTGGCTTGACTAGCCAACAAAAGAGAAATCATATTACGAGAATATTAACTTGTTTTAAAAAGGCAATTATCATCATTTTAAAAAGCAATTATCGTGATAGAAAAGCTATATTTTCGCAGTTCATGCAAGTATAAATGCAATGAATGACTCTGCACGTTAAATTGAACTGCTTGAACATCCAAATTGTTGCAAAGTCCAACTCTTGGGTTATGAAGAAGGTTTAATGCTTCTCAAATTTGGTCCCTTAAATCTGGCAACTACAGGATCTGGGCAACATAACGCCGTAACTGCCATGTCATCTCTCATCCCATAGAGGGCGCTGTAGATCACCATCCTTCCTGTCCGGTGGCTGCTGGGCTAGGCCTCTGCTCCCGAAGGAAGTGAGTGGCTGGGTCGTTCCCACAGCGCCACTTTCCTTACTGGGTCCCTCAGGCTGAAACGGAAATTATCCAGAGTGTCCCTAGGGAGCAGCCAGTGGGCTGACCCCTCCATCTTCAGGGAAGACGTCCATGAGAAGTAGAATAGGCAGGCTTCTTCCACAAGGGCATCTTGAACTTTCTTCTGAGGTCAGCCACTTTTTGGTTAGTACAGTTTGTTGGGTTTTGTTGTTGTTGTTGTTGTTTTTTAAATCTGTTTTGACAAAATTAAACAGTCATTCAGTTTACGTTTTGGACACCGTATTTTGCAGCTATCAACTTTCCATTTGGTTTCTTTAAAATAATTACTACTTTCTATAAAAGTTTCCTTATAAAGTCACTTGTTAGAATTATTCTCTCAGGCCTGGAGAGATGGTTCAGCGGTTAGGAGCACTGCCTGCTGTTCCAGAGGTTCTGAGTTCAATTCCCAGCAACCATATGGTGGCTCACAGCCATCTGTGGTAAGATCTGGGGCCCTCTTCTGGCCTGCAGAATACTGTATACATAATGAATAAATAAATTCTTTTTAGAAAAAGAATTATTCTTTCATTTACAGCCTTGATCACATTGATTACACTGACTTAAATATCCCCACTTTCTAATCCCAGCATCAATCCTGAGTCTTTTCCTACCAGCTATATTTTCTCTTAAATTAGGTCTTCTCTCGACAAAGGGCCAGTAATTTTTTTTTGTAACAGACGTAATGAATACGATATATGTTTTTAAATTTTCCATTACTGTAACAAAATACCTAAGACAATACACTTTTAAAGATAAAAAGGTTTATCTTTACTCATGATTATGAATTATGATCAAGAGAACTTGTTTCTTAGGGCTCCTAGCAAGGGTAGAATACAATAGCAATGAGAGAAGAAAGTACAACACAGTATTTGTTAGGAATTTTTCCTAATGTGAGCTCTCTGCCGAGGCAAAAGTGCCAGTCAGGCCAAATTAAGAAATATCCAGGTATAGTGGGATTCCTGTGCTTTCGGGTGGTCCTGAGGGGAACCAGGAGGTCCCGCAAACACGGGGGGGGGGGGGATGTGATGGGGGAAGGGAGGAAAGAGACCACGTGTTTCTCCTTTGGAAGCTCACTTAAATACACTGTGGGTGGGAGTGGTCCTGATCCTCCCCCAGGGAGGGGTCGGGACCTGGCATGCTGGGATTTGGAGTCCAGAGAAAAGCAACTCCCAGGCCAGGGGCTGGGGGCTGTGCTCCCAACTTAACAGTATTGTGCTCATCCTGAGCCAGGAAACAGGTTGGGAAGAAGCTGAGCCCCACCATCTCCTCCAAGGGTCATGCCCCCAGTAATCCATCCTCCAAAGACCCTGCTGCTTACCACAATCCTTTTAAAGACACGGATGGTCTTTGGGGAACAAGTCAAACCATATCCGTATGTTGCTCAGGGTCTGGATTTTATTCTTTCCTTATGAAAAACAGCAGAATTCATTGCCTTGACCTTTGACTGCAGACTCGCGAAGGTCTGGACGTCTCCCTTCATCATCTACGATAGAGATCCTGTTTTAGAAACTACAGTGGAAGTCCAGCGTGCTCAGGAAGGTCTCGCTGCAAATGATCAGGACACCAGACGCCCCCAGTACATAGGGCGTGTGGGATCTCAGTCCAGCTGGTGACGCTCCAGCACCACTTCTGTGCCCATTCACCGCCAGGATTTTGCTGCTGCGCCAAAGGCTCGAGATGACCCAAATACAGCTTTCTAGGGCAGCTTCTCTAGCAGCTTGCTCCTCTCTTTAACTCCGCGTCCTCAAATGGCCGCCATTTCAGCAGCCCTCACCTCGCATCTGTTTCCTCCTCCAGGCTGCACTTGGCAGAGCCGTGTTGTAGAAAATGTCCCTAGGCGGGAAGTCGGGGGTGGCTGTGGTGACGCATCAGAGGGGTCCAGCTCTTTCTGAGGACACGCTAGGGTTTAAGCGTTGTAAAAGATGCCAACTGTGTCTTTGCTCTAAGCACCCTTTGGTGTCTCAGATGAACAAGAGCTGCTCAGACTGGACGGCTAGCTGCTTGATTGACAGCAGGATTTGTCAGCAAAAGCAACTTCGGGGACTGTGACCACAGCAGGCCAGTCCCTTTCAACACTCCACAGCGACCTTGAAGCAACTCCAGGGTGGGCAAGAGAAGCTCCGGTGAAACTCTACATAACCCGCTCAACTCAAAGCTCTTCTCCCTCAGAATAGCAGTGAGAAGATCACCCAGGGATTGAGCAAAATGTCAATGGTTGGTGCAATGAGAGGCAAGTAGGTGGTTAATGGGGAAGAGGGGCTTTACGATTGGTTCTTGTACAGGTGTCAGGAGCCATTTCCCCCCTAAGGATCATTACAGGAATCATCCTGGGGAGTCTGCAGAGAACCCCACACCCATAATTATGTTCTATTGAGAAAACCTGCCCCTCACCCAATTAACTGTTAATCTGTTAGCAGAACCCGCCTCACATTCCAGCTATCCAGGGAACTAGGTGTGGCAACTTGTGACTTCTGGCCTACCTGTCCGAATGTAACCTGGCCTACGTGACCGGGACCACGCGCATCCCGTGCCCTGCCCACCAAGTCCTCATGCAGGGCCTATATAAGCAGCAACCATGACCCTAATAAACGGAGGCTTTGACAAATCTGCTTGGCCTCCTTCTTCTGTCTTAGCTCATTCCCTTCCAGGTAGCACCCCTCCGTGACCCTGGAATAACTGATTGCAGGGTGGGTTACAAACCCCTAGACTGAGTAACCCACCCAACGCAATCGACATACAGGGATGGAGCTGTACGCCTATCAGGCTGTGAATGGTGGAATTCCAGTCTGTGGTGCTCCTCTCCTGGCTATAGACGCAGGCTGTTGTCAGTCTGGTTGGGTGCGGCCAGGAGTTTTCTCTCCTGTGTACTATCCTATGGTGTTGCAACACTAGACGCTAGTGAAGGCTTCCGTGAAGTGGCCTGTTTATGGCTTATTGTTGGGCAGTGATCTGTATTATGGCTGGTGGGGGCTGAGTTAGTTAAACAAAGAACAGAAGAACCCCTCGTGTTTGCACCTAGACCCACCAGGCAGCTTCCAAAGGTTCCGGAAGCAGGAACTTGAGATCTGAAACCATAGAGGATGCGAACCATAAGACTTGGCTACAGAAGGGTTCTTAAGAACTCGCAAAGCTCCGGAGCGAAGTGTCCCAGTAACCAGAACTTGTAACATCAGCTGCGGGCAGCTCGGTGGTGGACACTCAAAGCCTGGAGCACAGTCTCTGACCTGAGCACCATCCCCTCTCCTCCTTTAGTCCCTGTGGCATCGACTTGTTGTAAAGCTCAGGTTAACTTCCATAAGCAGACGTCTGGGTTGGTAAGGCCGCTGACATTCAGAAGCTCTGGGCTGCCAGCTCTAGGTGAGCCGCTTCTGCCATTTTGTGATTTCTACTCAAATAGTACAACAGGAATCTCAGCCAGCTATTTGTGACAGTAGGTTTAACGTCATTCACTAGATTTAACATATTTTTGTACCTTTCAAGGCTCGCATTGTCTGCTATCCAATGGCTGAAGCACGTTTGCTTTCCATCCGTTGTTCAGTTTTACAGTGGGTTATAGTGGGAGGGCCCAGCTCAGGCCTTGCACTTGCTGAGAGGCGTCTTGCTCACAAATCTACTTTACGATATATCGCAGACATTTTGTTCCAACAATTAGTAATTGGTTTTCTGTCTGACAAAAACTCTGCTTGCTCATGTCTTACACCAGTAACACCACTTAAATGTCCACAAAGGCTGCGTAAGGACCAAAAGCGAATAAAGAGGCACGTGTGGGATTTTGTTGACCTGCAAAGCCTGTGCCCGGCTTCAACAGAGCGCATGCTCAGCTACAAGCAAATGCGCTTGGCCCCGCACACCCAGCGGCTGTAATGGAAGCAGAGTTCCCAAGCAGCAGTGCCTCCTTCTTTGACAATCTCAACTGAAGTCCATTTCCCTCATAGGCCCAGAGACATTGATCTCTGTTCTGACCCTTGATATGTGCTAACTTAACAAAGGCAACACCATTGTCCATTGGCCTGACAGTAACTGAGTTCTGCTCTGGGTTCCAGCTCAGGGAGGTGCGCGCTGCCCCAAGCTCACGCAGAGCGGAATGACTAAGATCCCGCTGGGCCCTGCACTCTACTGTGGACCCGTAGGTAGAGCGGAGGGTCTTTAGACACATCTCTAACTCAGTCTTTGTTCTGTTAACTCACTGTTCGTCATCCAGCTTCCGCCAGCAAAATATTTAGTTTTCTTTCTTGCTGATCCTAATTTACAAATTGTGTGTGTTCTTCATGACCCCCATGCTCACGATGGCCTCTCCCATCTTACTCTGCCGTTATGTTCCCTGAGCTCCTCCTCAACTGTGAAACCAGTTCTTGCTAATTTATTCTAGAGATAGCCGAAACAATTACAAGAAATTTTCTTCAATTCTTTGTGGCATTATCTTTGGGGCTGGTGTACTGTAGACCCAGTGCCTGGGACCCACAGTACTTTAGGAGCTGAGAAAACTGAAATTTTTGTTTGTTTTGAAGTCATAAAAAGAAGTAACATCGTATATAACATTGAAAGTTCACTGGATTATGTTAATCTTTATCCTAATGAGTTCACAAATATATATGTATATATTAATATATATGTGTGTGTGTATATGATGGGATAGGAAATTGTTGAGCATGGGGTTAATTAAGAACACACATAATTTGTATATATATGTTTATGTCTTTT